>NC_056739.1:1233854569-1233902069 GCF_019279795.1 Protopterus annectens
TGATTGCATAGGATAAAAAGTACTGACCACTACTAATTAAAGTTGTTAGCATTTAAAGGTTCATATATTATACAGAAGAGATGCTTAGAATGTGTATTATATTAAGTTATGCACCATGTGTCATATACAATTATTAAAGGCAGTGGGGTATCCATGTATAATAATGAGCATGATAGATGATACATATGGATAGATGTAGTATGTAATAAATGCACCCCCACTCCGTGCCTGTCAGAAATAAGATCTCAAACATATTTTTTATCTGAAAACAATTATTGAGTAAAAACATACCATGACACTTCTTTAACAATGACATCCAGTAATAAATACATTCATATAAATCAGTACAATAATTTACAAAGTCTGAAATGGGATGATGAAAAATAAATGATGCTGAAACAACAAAACATAATTTATATGTACTCACCAATAACAGCCCCAACAAAATAAGGAAATGGACCATAGTTCATCAAGCACCTCACTGGAGACTTTATGTTTCCAGGTTTCTTTTAATGCTGCATGTCTTTTGACAAATTTTCAGGAGTGGCTTTCCAGTACCTGAAGATAAAAGCTGTTGTTACATTCTAAAGCAGCAGAAGCTATTCTCATTTTATTTTATTTAGGCATATGCAAGGACCAATAATCATTTATTAGGAAAGGAATGTTTTGAGAATAGCATTTTCCTATGCAGAGTACATTCTTATTTCTTCCCCACACTGGTTGAACTTTATGAAATCCTTTTAACATATGATAATAATCTTCACCATCTTTACCACATCTCCAATGTCTGTCAGTTCCTCATTCCCTTTCTGTATACTTTTGGGGTGTGAGATGCTGTAGATGCATGTTTTTGAATTGTATAAAAGAAAGCGCAGGAGGGGGGTGTTATACTGGGGAAAAGATTTTACGTTGGAACAGTGCTTTTTCTGCTATAACCTTATAAAAATCCTTTCCATATTGGTCCGGCTACATCCACTGCTCATACACTTTATACTAGCTGCGGTTTATAAAATTAATTCAGCAAGTTTGACAAGGTTTGTTGTTCTTTATATAAGTACTATATATATCCCATATGAATTTCCTCATACTTGGAAGGCTGCTGTTGTTGTTGTTGTTGTGTAAAATGTATTAATATGTCAAACACTGTGTAAACAATCTTGAATGTTGTGCCTACATGCAGACTATAACACAAATAAACTGCAGGCTGTTTAAAACAAGATATGTAGATGTGTCCTCTTAGCAGATCCACAAAAAACATCATTATTATACATTAAAAACCTACAATTGTCTCCCTGTATAAAATAAGTCATCTTCCTGCTAGGTACTCTTCAAAATCTTACAGCTAGAATATTCCCCTTCATTGAATGTAAACCTACACCTTAGACAACTAAGCTATTCTCAGAGAAGTATTCAGGATGCAAACTTTTTTCTACCTTGGATTTGGTTCAAAACAGTTAACAGAAGAAAGAATGTTCTTCAGGTTGGGTACTGCCACTTAGAACCACCTTCCTAAAAAAATCAAAAAATCAGCAAACCTTGGCAGCTTTAAAAAAAACATTAAATGAACACTTCCATAACAAAGCCAATCGCATTTGCATTTGTTATACTGATAAAGTAACTGAGTAAGTCAACGTCACCTCACATTCATAGAATTTAATTGTTTACCTTATGGTTACTGTACCATGAAAGGATAGTGTTCTGTAACATCTGTATATATTGCATAACCATGTATATGGTATTAACTTTTATATAGTACTTTTTCAACTATCACTGTATTAACAATAAAGTATAGTGTATTTCTTCATTTTATTTATAACATTGACTTAATTGTATATTTCCTATTTTGATTCGACTTTCCACTTGATCATATATCCTTTTGCTGTACATTTACTGCTTGTATACTGCTTTCAGATTCCATGTCATGACTGAAAAGGGACCAAAGAACATCTCTCCTACCCAGTATACAAACAAAAAGTAAATAACATAAAGTGTCTGTTTGTGCCTCTAAGACATAGTGTTTCATAGGTAAATTCAAGGCTATTGGCCTGAAAACTATTAGAAGCCTAGCCATTATCCAGAAGCCAGAATCAAACCCTATACATTGTGTCTGTGATGTAATGTCTTTAACCATTATACCAAACACTCTCCCCTTCATCAGTGGCAAAGTTGAAACTACCCTCACCAGTCAGTGTCCAATTTCCAAATAGCTCATATCAGCAGAAAGTAGCCTTTCTGTAGACTATCTGCATGATTCATTAATTCATTGGTAGTGTTAGCCATACAATAAGGTATTGGCTCACCGTTCATATATCTGACCCCTACGGCCAGTGTAAATCCAAACAGTGGCTCAAGGAATCTTTGTGTATTCAGGATGGTGTGGTAGGGGACGTGGCAGAGATTTCATTCCACAGAAAGGATGGCTTGACAGATGTCACTCACTGTTAAATACTGCCAGAGTAATAAGACAATAAACAACATTTATGCCATCAACAATTCCATCTCTTATATGACAATATTTGAATTGCATTTAGACAAGTTAGTTTTTATCATATACTGCAAAAATATACTGGTTTTAGGCTAATCATATCATAACAGCTGCTTGAAATAACTCGCATTACAGTGTTTCTGTTTGATTTGTAAAGAATTTTGTAAAGAATTTAGCACACACACACACACACACACACACACACACACACACACACACACACACACACACACACACCTTTTGTGCTGTGTGTGGAGCTCACCAGAAGGCTTGACACAGGTCTGTTCTTATTTATGAGCAATCACAACCATTTGTATCATTTTCCCCCATTCTTATATATGCCTCCAGTATGCTGTGACTAATGTTGTTACTTCATATTCGACTCTGCCTAAACTGGCTTGGAAAGCATGTAACCGTTAATTGAGACTTCAACCAGGAGTTATGATGAGCTATGATGAAAATTCCATTCTTATAGTTCCAGTTTCTTCTGCAAACTGCTTTGGCTCATAAATAATCTTTGTCATAATGTTATGTCTTCATCTCTCTGAATTCATCACTGCCTGTCATTCATTTATTTCTGCTTACTTATTTAAAGATGTCTGAGCAAGACACTTTGAAGGAAGCCTAGCACTTCCAGGTTTGAATGTCAATTCTCTCCCTGAGCTCTTGAAAGTTTTAACCTTTTGTCATTAATACAATCATCAGAATAACAGGGGATTCAGTTATTCAGGATGTGAGTTAGAAAGATGTGTACTGTGCTTGATAATGGCTTTGTTTTTTTCACTGTGCTTATATTGAGTCACATCCATGAATCTTACAGCAAGGTTTTCATTTTTCATTTGAATCTGTCTGGTATGTTAAACAGCATGGTTACTTAAACATCACACAGCAAAGTTCCACCTTGCAAGACGGAATTGTTTATTACTAGGCCCAAAAGCTTTTATGTCCTGGCTGACTTTGAAACAACACTGCTTAGGTTTCTGGAACCCAATCTCCAGTTGTCCCACAAGATTTCAACCTGCCCCCATAAGAAGAGAACACACTTTGAATACTTGTTTCATTCTGCAGTGAAAGTCAGTTTAAAAGTTTATTTTCCCATTCCTGTTAAATAATTGCTGTCAGTACTTACTTATTTGCTACTCTAACATGAATACAAGAAATCTCCATCCTACTAACTTGAATTTGAACTTTTTATATACCCAATTTGAACATCTTGTATGTACTGTGAAGTACTTCCTGTAATAAGCTGTCTGCCATACTTTTGGATCACTACCTTTAGTGTGGACAGCTGGCTGCTTTTTCTTATGCATGATGGTTTTAGTGTATTGTGTGCTGCTGCTTTCCTTTTCCTGTCACATGACTCCTAGGTCATTTTTCTCTAGTATTTTCTGTTACTGCTGTACTGGTGAGGATTGAAATGGATGCTTAATGCATTATGAATGCAAAAAGACTGAGGATCTGTCTTTGTTCCTATCTTGCAAAGGCTAAAAGGCAGTGATTATATTTTAATAAGATCAAGGACCTGAGCTCACTCCTGGTCTGCTCTTGTTCCTGTTAGTTTTACCTCTTGTGGGTTTAGTTCTCCCATAAGAAAGGAGATGCCTGCCTCCTTAACTAACACTGCACACTGAGTTGTGCATTTTAGCTGTGCTTTTCCTGTCTCACACCATTCTCTATGAAGGTGGAGAATATTTCACAGAAATGGCTTACTTGACACTTAGTGATAGGAACAAACTGGCAGTAACATAGGTTCATAGCTGTATACTAGGCTAATGACCAGTAGGGCCTCTATAAGTCTTGTTAAACATCCCGACTGTATTGCACAAGTTTATGTGCTTTAGAGGTTATTTTAAAGGTGTATGTAAGACAGGCCAAGATTTACAGGCTGACTCTGTCTATTAGAGACATAGGTGCTAGACCTAGGGTATATTTCTGGTTTTCCATTTAGTGGTCCGGGTTTCTCTTGAATAGGGTTACGTTACAGTTCTGCTTCACATGGATGGAAAGCCTGTTCCAAGAAAGGGGAATTCTCTGAGACACATACCTGTCCCTCCAACATGTCCTATTTATGTCACAAGCAAATTTTTAATCCCTAGATCGAGTAATTCTGATGCTATTCATTTTGTGGATATGCAAAAGCTTCATCAGAGTGGAATCCAAGGATACCTTGTATGCCAGGCATAGATTGCTACTCAACAACCTGTAGGAAACAAAATATAGAGATAGGGCTTTGAGGCAATCTGCATAAGACATGCTGTTTTTACCCTTTATTCTTTTTGAGAGTAATCACTGTGGATGCTCCAGTTGTTGAATGTGCCTGGTCATGTACATACAGAAGGAGGTGATGTGCTCAGTGATGGTCCTGATGGGGGCCAAATACAATGGAACAATGACTTCCTTGGACCTACATACCATGCCCTTACTTATACGTTGAGCAACATACAATGATTTCCTTACTGCCTTAGACACATGTTGGTCAAAAGCCAGATTACTATCTACATATGTACACAAATCCCTGAATACTGGTTTTGCTCTTAGGGGTATTTTTTGATGAGGTAATTTCCTAGGGTGTCTGACTTCCCAAAGGGTACTATTATGAATTTCTTGGCATTGATTTTTAATCTGTAGCTTTGGAACCAGTCATTTGGCTGTGTTAGTCTTTCCTGCAAGATGTTAATGTCTTGAAGGGATTTTATGGTTGCTCCTAGTTTGCAGTTATCTGCAAACTTAGTCAGTCAGGGGGCCATTGACATTGGCCTTGACTTCTGAGAAGTAGATGCTGAAAAGGAGCGGACCCAGCACAGAGCCCTGAGGGACTCTGCTAGTGACTGTATTCTTTGTGGAGTTAGTCTCCTCTATCCTAACTTCCTGAGTAATATCTGAGATCCAGCTGGCTATCCAGTGCATAACACAGGGGTTCATGACTATATCCATGAGTCTGTTTACAATGCTGGAGTTGGATATTGTATCAAATGCCTTAGCCAGGTCAAGGTGGGCAGTATGCACCATTTTGCCCTCATCCATTGACCTTTTCAAAGAAGTCTACCAAGATGATGAAACTAAACTGGGTGGGATCCAGTGTTTGAATGTTTTCTTTGTCCTTATTGATCACTTCCATGATAATTCTTTCCATGGCTTTGCATATGAAACTAGTCAGATTTATAGGTCTGTATTTTCCAGGGGCTGTTGATGGCCTGCCCTTGTGTAGAGGGATGACCATTCCAGTTCTCTGTTTGTGTGGCACAACACCTGTCTGGACACAGTGGTTAAACAGTAACTCCAGTGGTCCTGATAGGTTATGTTTTAGGCTATTTAGGAGGCATCCTAGGATATTATTATGGCTCCTTGCTGCATTGTTCTTAGTCATAGACATCACATTTAGTACCTGCTCCCTAGTGACATTTTAGGGGTGGGGTTTGTTTGATTTTATTTCCTGGAGGGTTATACGAGGGAGAGAGGGGGTAAATTGGACCTGAGTTTGTTGGCCAGCAGATTTGCTATATTTTCCAGCTCTGTATAGCTGACTCCATTTACAATCAGCTCTGTCCACTGTTCTGGGCTGTCTTTGAGGTTTTGGAAATACTTACAGAAAACATTGTGGCTTCCCTTTTCCTGAGAGGCTATCTTTACCTCAAAGTTAGCTTTAGTAGACTTAATGTACCCCTTAGTTGTTTGTTTAGATTGATACAGGTGTTTTTGTCATTCTGGGCATAGCACTTCTTAATCTTGGCTATGATTTTGTTCTTTTATTATACAACCTGTCTATGTTTGGATTACACCAGGATGGTTTATTTTTTTAATTAGCTCTGAGCTTATTTCTGGCAGGTACAGCTGTTTCTATATATTAATTAACATGATTTTAGAGGATTTCTGTGATCAGTTCTGCATAGGCAGTTGTGTTCTTATTGGAGGCTTGACATTTTGACAGATTACCACTTAGGGAGGAAGAAGGTTGCCTTAGAATAACTGATAAATGTTATGGGGCTAGCCAGGGTCACAGAATTGATTTTTATTACAAAGGTGACAGCTTTGTGGTCTGACCTTAACAGAGTAGACACTGCGCTACAGTAGGAGGGTACAGCATTCTCCCATGTTTTTGACTACCAGGCTGAGTATGTTTCTACCCCTAGAGGGTATATGGACTATCTGGTCCAAGGTGTTCGTGTTTGCAAGGTCCAGAAATCTCTAGGCTTGTATGTTTGTGGTTGTGTAAGTATTTCAGTTTATAGTGGGATAGTTGAAGTTGTTCATGAATGGTGTTATGTTGAATGGTGAGGGCCTCAAGTAAGTCCAAATATGAGTAATGAGTTTCTTGTATCACAAAGGGTGACTTATAGCTTGCAAGGATATGATATGGGACTTTGGTTATGGAAATTTAGATACTGACAAGTTCAATCACGTTGTCCTGTTTGGTAAGTCTTGAGGTATGTTTTGTTATTCATATAGATTGAGGCACCTCCACCTTTGGTCCCTGCCTGTGCAGTAGCTGTCCTCAATTTGTGGAAGACATTGTAGCTCTACACTGCTGGGGTGCTCTCCATAGATTTAAACAATGTCTCAGTAACTGCACAGATGTCCACATTCTCCCACAAGAGTTAGGAAGAGTAACAACTGAAACCGTAAAACCCAAATCAAATCATAACTGCAGCTTCAGATTCAGAAGAGATAAAGTAAAAATGCATCCCCCACTGAAAACTGATTTAAATACCTAGGCACAGGCAGAAATAACTTGAAAATCAACCGTGCAACTATAAAATGCCTTCAATTAATAGCTTTAACTTTATATTTAGAATAAACACATCCTGGAACCAGACAAAACTGCTTTAAATTATAAGAACTGCAGTAGCTAAAAATATACTTTCCTGGATGCAAAATGGAGTCCAAATGGTTTGCTTGGTTTTAGCTGGTGCAGAGCTTTTCAGATTTAAGAGTCTATAGACAAAGATAGCTGACTGAATGTGTAATATAAAATACCAGGAGGCTGTAATTAGCTAAAATCTCTTGCCAATAGTACTTATCTTTTGCAGATGTGCAGAAATGCTCAGTGCCACTGTGTTGAATTGCCACAAACTCTAATAACAACTCACACAGCTGGGCCAAGCTGGCTGATTGTTTTAAGTTTGAAAAGTGACTGATGCAGAATAATTTGTTGAGCAATTCTGATTTTGCCACGTAAGAGCTCAGAAAAGTAACAATGGAAAGGGTAAGCTTCACGAGTCTAAAGGTAATGTGTAAACTTGGCAGACCTCTGCTACAGGCTGATCTTCCCTTTCTCACCATAAGCCTTACTGTGTACTTTTGAGGAGCTGTCATTAATTATTATACCTCACTAAACAACTGATAAGGATCTCATTATGTGTACGTGACTTACATTCGGCCTACACTGCTGCCTTCTTACAGCACTTAATGCTATGACACTGATGCTAACATGGTATGTGAAACTAAACCCAAGCCTACTTAACTGTAACTGCTGCAGCAGGATCACCAAAGCAACCCATAATCCTGTAAGCATTAAAATAAATTCCCTTATCTCAAGACTATCATTCAAATCAGACTAAGCACAAATCCTTGGAATCACTAAATCATTATATAAAAAAAATTCAGTTTCATTTCTGCTGAGAAAACGGTGACTTCCAAATCATTCAAAGCCAAAAACCCATCGGTAGGTTGGGAGGCAATACCATCATCTAATTTCTGATGCAGTTTCCTGCCAAATTATTACATTCTCAACTAACTCCGCTGACAAACCAAACTTGCTAGCGTAACAATGTTTTATGGGTTACACTCAAGCTAAGGCTAGGAAGTGACTTAAATTACATATGTTCACCATCTTCCTTGAGGACTTTGCTACCTTGCAACAACTATGCTCTTGCTTAAACAAATATGCTATTACATAAGGCGACTTCAACTTTTATACAGATATCAGGGAAAATTTGCTATTGGGTAATGCATTATGACAATTTACATTCAGCCAAAGTGTAACTCAAATTCATACCGCTCAACTTCTTACAGCAAGAAATGTGGACAAAGCCATTAATAAAAGTGGGACAAAGACCCAAAATTTTTGGCCCAAAAATAGAGAAGATTTTTTAATATTACACTTACAAACTTAGAAAGATGATAGAATAACAGGTTTTGCTTTAGCATGAATTTTCTGAAGGGTATGAAGTCTAAAACTCAAATGCCTGTCATTATTTTCTAACTTCAGTCTTTAATGATTTACCACTAATTTGCCAGAAAACCCCAATTGTATGAAAAATGGACCAAAAATATGAGGCAAAATTTGGACATTCTGTGAAGAGGTATGCTCAAATTGCATAATCTGATAATCAGTCTGGAAAACATTTAATTATTGACTGGCTCTTAACCAGTGCTTCAGAATGATTTAACAAGCTTGCGGTCCATGAATAACTCCTCTGTGACCATTGTACTTTAACAGTTCGCCTTTTTGTCAAACACCATAAAGCTATCAGTTGCACTATTACTATACTCCCACTGAAATACAGTGCAAGCTCCCTCTCCCTGGCTAATGAAAGATGCAGCTCATAGCTTACCCACTTTAACATAACTGACTGACTGTAAATATGCATTACGTCATTACCTATGCATACCGCTGCCTTTGTAAGAAAAATGTTGTCCAATAAGAGTCAGGAGAATCAGAGGTTAATCCACTCCAAGGCTGATTAATGAGATTCATCAGACTACTGTGAAGAAGCAGCATACTTAGAAACTGAAAAATGTCTCCTGGAATCTTCTTGGGCTAGACTTATATAGGCGCCAAGGCCGTTAGCCTAGTACACACCTATGAATCTATGAACATGCCTTATTACACAGCACTGATCATGAAGGAGCTTATGTAAGGCCATATTATTTATACTGTGATCTGAGAATTTTCAGAAACTAAATAATGACATACAAGATCATACTCAGGATGACCCTGTATTTTGCTTATAATCTGTAACCAGAATTCTTCCTTGACTCCTGACATATCACACATATTAGCTTGACCTTTTCAATTTCACCCAGATCCTTTGATGGTTTCCATTGTTCCTTTAAGGCTATAACACTAAAACAGATGTATCAGTGTTTTATAAACATCTCTAATTGTGGGGTAAGGGTTCTTTTTTGGAACTGAATATACATTGCTCATTTCAATATGCTCCAGTTTGGTTTCTATACTATGTTTTTGCTCCTGTTTGGTTGCTCACTATAAATTCTAGTGATGTATATTACCCTGTTTGCTTGTTTTATTCTTCTTCTAAAAACTCAGTTTCCCAGGGAAAGAGGAAGCAATGTTTTAATGTTGTTTTAAATTATTAATCCTTCTCTGAGTTTCAGTGACCTTGAAGTGAGAATAATAAACTGTTCTTTGCACCCACAGAAGTCTACAGTGGATCATGCCCTTTCAAAAAGCATTGTTTTGAATTTGCACTGGTTGTGTGTTTTGGAGAAGATAAATGCTTCATTGTGAACTGTTAAAATATCTCCTTTACTTACTCAAAGCATTTCTATTTATCATGCACAAGGAGAAGTGTTTCTGGGACTTTCAAGAAGACATAGCAAATTCGCTATGTTCAAAGTTTATTGGACAAATACATCCCATTTTCAACAGTACATGCATATTCATGTATTAGTGTGTCTTGACACCATAATCATAAATACAGTGTTAACCCATTTATCTGAAATTCAATCACCTAGTCCTTCACATTTACTTAGCCTTGGAAATGTCTTTCCACTTATTTTTATTTCCCTTTCCTGACAGGTGTGCCTATAAAATAAAGAAGACACGTACAGATTACTTCAAGTTGTTAAGCAGCATCAGATGCTTTATGGCTTGGCAACTGCTGGGTACTAATTTTACTGTTGCTATTAATATATTAGTAATCAAGAGTATAAAACTATTTCATCATGGATGATAAAAGTGTTATTTCATTTTTTATAGGAATTGGCAGTTAAGTGCAGTTTTGCAGCAATTTATAAGCATGGTAATTAAAGACAAGCCTGTGTCTTACTTTTAAGGGATTAATATGGACTAAAGAGCTAAACAGCATAAGTGTAAGGGCCGAAATATGCTATGTGTCATCTACTTGAACCCTGACAACTTGGACATATGTCCTAGGCTAAAGGGTCATTTTAAAAAGGTCATGTGTAATAAACACAATACTTATGCATTTCATGTCTGGTTGGTTCTGTCATTGATTAGAACATGCAATGGACAGTACTGCAAATGCACAGTCTGTCTTTCACACACACAGATGTGATAATATTGTTTGAGTGACAGCTGAGATTATGCTGCAGTTAGCCACAACTGAATTAAAGGACTCCTTCATTAATATAAACTTCTTGCTTACTAGATAGTAACTGATGTCTTTGCAGACATTTGGAGAAGTGACATTCTACTATATGTCTTCTTGGATAGGAAGTCCCTTACTCTCTGGAAGGCCAGCAATATAATTCCAGTCCTAAATATAGGCCATAAACACCTCTTGGAGTCATATTGACCTATCTCTTTTCCCTTTTAATGACCAAAAATTCTTGAAAGACTAGGCTCCATACAGCTAAGGGAACATGAGGGAGTGCAGTACTTTCACAACACTTTTCCTACTCACTAGCAACATATTCAAAGGGCCCCCAGTTGAAATCTTGGGACTCTAAATGTTGAGTGCCAAAAACACTGAAAAAAGACTGAAAACCAAGAGGAGTGACTCTCGAAAATTGCTCTTCTCCTCAAAACTTCTTTTTCTCGAGGGGAAAACCCCTCTGCACCTCCCACCCCCCTGAATTTATGTATGTATACACCAACTTCAAGATCACCATACCTTGGAGAAAAAGGAATATACTGAAAAATGGCATCTTAGACTAAGTATATACAAGTCTATTCTTTCAGCTGTTAAGTCTCTGCGTTTCAGGACTTGCTCTAGAGGGTTCTGACATTTCAAATGATTACCTATTCAGCATCATGGAGCAGATTTCCTCACTGGAATTATGTTAATTTAACTAGAACAGTCAAGCATGCTCACAGTGGCTTACTCTACAAACTGTAGGACCCTGGCATGGACTCAAATACTGTTCAGTGGTTTTCATGAAGGAAAGAACCTACAGCATCAAAATTAGGGAAGCCGTATTAAACACACTAAGGGATCCTCAGGGGTCAGTGTTATAGCATCTACCCCTTTGCATGTTTATCAATATTATTTTTTTATGCTTTCCAAATAAAGCACGTTTCTCTATACTTAGTTTTGTGGAATTTGGGCAAGGACAAGGAGGCCAATGAAAAGTCTCAAATACTGTGTCTCTGATTTTTGCTTAGCTAAAACAAAGAGGTCTCACAGTCAACATCCAAAAGGGTAGACCTCCGTCCATGGTGGTGAAGAATAAAACCCTGACTGCAACCCAGATAAAGAGTTCAAATAGAGAAACAAGTATTGAAGGAGTGGGCAGAGGAGGACAGGAAATGAGCAGCAATGGCTTTCCTGTCCTTGGGAAAGGTATCATGGTTTCCTGCCCTCTTTCTTCCATACCAGTGTTAGGTCTGAAGGTACACTGGACAGAAAGCAGGATGTTAGGTCTAGGAAGGGCATATGTTGTGGCCACCTGAACCAGTGATGGTAAACTTTTAAGATTGTATGCAAATGAGTGCACAAGTATCGGATAGAGAGGCAAAGCTCATTCCTGTGGTGATGAAGGTGCACACATCACTACCAGGGGAGGGTTAGAAGCATGCAAGACAAACTACCCTTACAACTGTCTGCATGGACAGCAATGCCGGGGTTTGCTCTCACCTGAATAGGGAATGAATAGGCTCTGATTGGCATCTCCTTGCACAGAATGAATGGACACTGGATCTCCCTCCCCACTGGGGAATGAATGGGCAGCATGGTAGTGTCTTGATGGTTGGCAGGCGTGGGGTATAAACATATACAGAAAAACACTCCAAAGGGAAAAGTCCATGCTATTTGGTATGTATAAGAAACTCTCCTCAGTTGGTATGAAACTCTTCATCCTAGCACTGCTTGCACTGAAGCTGTTTCACTTTTTAAATACCTAGAAGTCTAAGTAGACCCTTATTTAACATTTAATAAACATATCAGGTGGGAAGTAAAGAAACCGCAGTCCTTGTTAAGGGAATGCCACAGTGTATCCAAATCACTGTACAGGAAAAGGAGAAGGAGTTTAGGGAATCTTTTTCCAAACAATAAAATATGGTCTTTCACTTATCAGTGTGCATGTTCTTTTGTAATATGATGCACATAAAAAAAGAAAATCACTATCTCGGCTTGCAGGAAGTACATTGCTTGCTTGCTTGTCCATCTCAAAACAAAGTTATTTATCCTTTTTCTCTCATATTCAGACTTCTATGTGCAGATCACTTTCCACTACCTAGAAGAGTGCATCAGTTCAGAATCTTACCCAGGCCATTGTATTGTTTCACTTCCTCCTCATTAAGCATAGAACAACCTGAAGCAGCACCCACCTGTACAAACCTGTCCTTCTGTACTTGAACTAAAATATGAGAATCACTTCATCCCTCCACAAAAGAACCTAGACCAGTCACACCTTTTCACAACAAGATAAAGTCAACTATCCTCCCGAAAGCAAACTGTATAAGCCATATCATTCTTAATTAGGTCTCTGACATAGGCTTTCTGTTGTACTTCTGAATGTTACTCATTGGAAAAATTAACTGATCTCATTGGAACCTTCTAATTATGAATCTGTCTGTGCATTACATTTTACTGTTATATGTATCTATGTAATAGTAATTTATATGATAATAACTTGTATATTGTCTCATGATTATTGGTTGTATACACTGCATACCTATCACTCTTTCTGCAATGGATATGGCTGAAAAAGGGCTATTAGTCTCAATCCATTAACCTATAAAATAAAGTCAAATAGAATAAATAGTAATCATCACTGGCAACTTTGACAAACTTTTTGGTTTTCCGGACTTACTTTTAACAATGTTCACAATTACCAGACTGCAATATTTAACTATATTTTAGTTCCAAACTTTAACTTGTTTCAGGGGGGAGCATATATTTTTTTTACTGCACCATCACTAGAAGTCTTGAGGATACATTTTGGAATAAATTAAATTTAGGATTAAAGTCATGGAGAGAAGTATTCAGAGTAAAATTTGGATTTAGTAATTGAGTTTCTAATATTTACTGTTAAATATTTTTGCATGATTTTCAAAAAAACAGATCAAACAGAAGAAATATTATCTTATTACACACCTGGTTTTGGTGTGGCACTTAATGTTATCCATGTATTGCTTTGAAAATTTAGTAGATCAAAATTTTCTAGTATTTTTTGCATCTATGGCTGCCAACCATCAAGCTTCCCCCAGTCGTACTTTAGCCCTCAGCTTAATGACAAGATTCAACTGAAGAAGTCATCACCCAGGCAGCCATAGAGGTGGTTTGTGCCCTCACTGGTACCGTCTATATCAGAACATTGAAACCGACAATGTTGAACGCTCACATGAGCGAATATTCATGTGCTCGACAACGGTATTGTGAAGGGCTTTGCCCCCCACACTGCCCGCTAAATATATATTCCTACTCCAAGATCGCACTACAGTGAGGAAAGGGCAAAAATCCCGATCTTCACTGTACAGCAAAAAAAAATTAATAAACTTCAAGGATGTGATTTTTCTCTCATGTAAGCATTCAACATTGTCAATTTTGATGTTCTGATATAGACCCCACTGGTATCCAGGCAATGAGGACATTTATAAGGAAGGACATAACACCTCTCCTGGTGGCTGACATAAGCACCCATGCCATCCATGCATATCCAGCCTATACCTTACACTGCAATGTGTGTATTTTTATGCCATACACTAATGAGGGCTATCACCATGGGGACTGGATCTCCATCTCTATGTTCCTACTCATGGACATTTCAGTGGCATATAAGTGATTAGTTAAACTTTTCCTCCTCTAAGGATGGGCAAGCCATTGTCATCCACTCATTTCTACCATCCATTGCCTCCAACACCTGAGTCCCTTTTTAAACAGGGACCATAGCCAAGGCTCTGTCTGTCATTATGCTGCAGATTCAAGCATCAGTTAACTGGAGTCTAAGTGCCAAGTTGCAAATGGCTGAGTTTACTGTTTGTGCAAGACCATGATGCTCTGATTTTGGAAGTTTCTTCCTTCTCCACTGTTGTTTAACAATGGAGTCAGTCTATAAAGGTTTAGAGACTCTCTAAACTTTACCTCCCCCCTTCAAACAATAACATTTTTCGATGTGTGGCAAAAATATAAGTTATGTGTGCCAATCAGTTGTGATTAACAAGTTCTTTTTCTAGAATTTTTGTCTCAATCATTAGTAGTGGTAAATAAAACATCGCTTAGAACTATGAAAAACTTTTTCAATGTTTTAGTTAGCATTGTATTTACCTTTTATGCAGGTAAGGCTGGGTTATTGAAGGAATTTATATGACATATTTGTGTCTGGATTATTTTACTGAATAACTAGTCAAACGGCAAGCTGTCAAACACATACACTGCTACAACTATTTACAACAACTGCACAGCTCGTTGAAAGTCAAACAGACACATTGGTAAAGCTGTGCAGAAATAAAAATCTGCAAGATACATCCAAAATAATTACAGAGATGTTCCTGCAGAGGAGAAAAGCCACCTCCATACCCATCTGGAGAATTGCACCCACACACTGCTATTAATTATTCTATAACTGAGGTCATACAAGTCTAGTGAAAGGGAAATAACCTATTTCCACTTTTGAAGGTTACAAATATTTAAATTTATAGTATAATTATCTATGGGGAGTGTGTTGCATATTTTCCCTATGTCAAACTAACTCTCAAAATCAGCTGGAAGATATACATGATGTTAATGAGTTTAGGTACCTGTAAGCTAGAAATGACATACTAGGTTTTGGCAACATCTGTCATGTTATGAACTCAACTGAAGCAACTATTATGCATCTTGGGACTATGTTTTACAATGCATTATATTTTCATACATGCAGACAATTAAAGTAATGAACTGAAGTGATACAGTCAACATGTTTCAAAAATGCAAATAACTATGGATGTTCACTGTAGGGGTTACTGCTACTATGGTGTTCGTTACTCCACTGATTTGTTAAAGGCAATACATTTTACCTACAGACCAAATCAAAGTTTTCTTTATGTTTCCCCTAAGTATAGTCCCACCCAGACCAGTACTGGACTCATTTTCTGTATAAGAAAGCAATGCTTGTGACATGCCTTTAGTTTTCTTAGTGAGAGAGGTATTTAGGTTGATCTGCATCCATCAGATCTCTACTAAATGATAAGTGACCAATTTGGGATTTATTTTTTGATTTTGTATAAACCTAAATTGGAATTATGTCTGTTGCCATCTGTATTTTACTTAATACCAGACAAGAACTGGATGAAGATTTATGATCTTTGCCTGAAAGTGTGTAAATAGGCATTTTTATACCCCAAGTAGACTCCAAAGAATTTTTCCTCAGGTGGACAGCAAATGTTGGAGGTGCGATGGGCAAGAAAGAGGTGGCTGGGAATATATTTTTTGGGAGTGCAATGAGCTGGCAGACTTTAGGGATTCCTTGCAGAGTGCTCTGTTGTAGATGCTGAGTGAGTGGATTGGATTGACTAGGGAGATGATTATTTTGAGCTATGATACAAGGTCAGAATTGCCTAGACATAGTAAAGTCTTGCTGAATCTAATTATGGTGGCTGCCAAAAAAATCTGTCACTAGAAAATGGAAACCAAAATCTAGACATACTTTACTAGAAGTATTGAATATAGTAACAGAGATAAAACAACTGGAACTGGGATCTTTAGAAAAGGGACCAAGCAAACTACATAGGAAAAAAAATGGAAATTATGGGAACAATATATGCAGAGAAGGAATGAGATTTATGAGGCAGGATTTGAATAAGTCATTTAATGCTTAACAGACAATGACTGATGTTGTCAAGATGAATTTTCTACCAAGAATACTCTTTCAATTAAATGGTACCTTTTCAAATATTCCCCAAAATTTCTTCCTTGCCATGGAAAAAGCTATATCAAGATTCTTATGGTATCCCAAATCTACCAGAATAAAATATGCAAAACTTGTACTCGCCAAAGATAAGGGGGGATTGGGGTTACCTGACTTTAAGCTTTACTATAGTATAATTACTGTATACAGACTAATACAAATAAACTATGACTCATATATAAATACTTGGACACCCCAGTGGACCAAAATCTGGTATGAACAGTTAAAATCCCTTGGCTGTAATATCAAATTCTTACCATTCTTGAATTTAAACCAGGCTAGCAATACACACGAAGAATTTACACCCACTAATTAAAAACATGATTCTTACAACACAGAAACTATTTAAATCATTGCAATTAGCTGACACTTTTGCCCTTATACAACCATTACACCTAAATCCTAATTTACTAATAAATAATAAACCAGTAAATCTAACAAACTACCCCCTGATAAAAGACTACACAATATAGGATATATACCAATGGAAAGACTCTAACATGGGGCAAATGAGACTTGAACACAAACTTCCTATGAAATATAGTATTATCCTTAACCAACTTCATCTTCTTATGAATGCTAAATTCTCACAAATACATACTGACTTACAGAACATAGATTTAGTTAAATTAATATTTGAAAATCTTGTGATTAAAGGGAAAACAATTTCTAGGACTTATAAAATTGTAATGAGTGCAAAACATCAGAATTCTTTATTATTTTCAAATTATTGGCAAACGAAAAATCAATCACTGACTGAAGAAAATAAGAAACTAGCCATTGAAAATACAATCAAATTAATTCCTTTCAAGAAGCTGTTATATACACAAATTATGGTAAATAATCTATATTATACCTTATCTAAATTAAATAAATTCAATCCTAACTTTTCGCCTATATGTCCCCATTGTCCAGATCAAACATCTGATTTTTTACATGTCATGTGGAACTGTACTAAGATACACAACTTATGGTGTTCCTTGAGAGTAAGATTAGAGAAGATGGGATATGAAAAATCAACCCTTACTTGGGAGACAGCTATATTGTACATTAATATCAATCAACCCCCACAAATATTAAAACATCTTTATTACGATGTATGCCCTTATTAAATTCTTTATTACAAAGAATTGGAATGTCATGTCACCAATTACATGGGAAAATTTTACCAATCTTGCTATCAAATATATCTCATCTCACAAATTAATTTATTCAAAAACAAAAAACAAACGCTATTACCAAAAATATTGGGGTTACTTGCTAGATATAATTCTCGACAAACAAAATTTGCCTACAAATTGTCATGAAAAGCTAACCTTTAAATAAGAAATGAATGTAGTATAACCAGTCTTTCTTGCATCTTCTCCCTTTTCTTAGTATATGTGTAACTAGATATTTTCCCTAAACATACAAATAAATGGTTAAAGTTCTATTTTTACTTTATATATAGACTATCCCCATTCTAACTATCCCTTATGAGACCAAATGAACATAAGAATTCTCATACTTTACTTGACAATGTAGTGACTTCTTGTGTATATATTGTGTGTATATATATATATATATATATATATATATATATATATATATATATATATGTATAATTTTCTCTGAACCAGATTGTTGTCTGTTTTCTTTAGATTGGTATTTGTATTGTTTATTTGTGTTTTTGAGTTACTGTATTGTTGTTATTATTTGAAAAAAGAAAATTGAAATAAAGAGATTTTGGAAAAAAAAACAATGACTGGACAGATTATTAGTGCTGTATAATGTTTGCAACTACAGTTGTTTCAATGGTTTCTGTGATGTATAATGTTTGCAACTAAAGTGGTGTCAATGCTGTTTTTCATTTATATAAATGTAAGGTTGCCTATGTCATATCTGATAATTTAATAAAGATGTTTTTTGAAAAAAAAAATAACTGGATGCCTTTCTGAGGTCTATGACATTCCCGGATAAGCACCCAATATGTATTAATATAGAAGCAGACTGCACCTACGGATTTTCACTTACAGTAACTTTTTTCTGGAATGACCACAAAGTGTTTTCCTGTGAGCTCTGAAAAAGTATTGGGATGAAAACGTTAGGCAGAAGAACCTATAACTTAAAGGTTTTTCTGACCCAGGAAAAGCTAGAAGACGTAGTGCAGGTCAACTGTCCTGCAGGTAAAACAAATTCAGACATCCAGTAAAAGAAAACAAGGAAGACAGCATAATTCTAAATACTGACTTAAAGAGACTGCAAGAGGGTGCATTAAACAGCAATGATTCCATCAGCCCCACAAGGACCTTTACTTACTTGTTCTGGTGACAATCAGCCTCATGCTCCCAGCCTCATAAGCATTTAGTGGATAATCCCTACATGACCTAATCACTTTGGAGGTAGCCAGTGACATCCTATTCTGACATCAACTGATGCTGTTGATTCAAAGGCCTTGCAGCAGGTAGCATCAATTTCCAGGTGGGATGCCAGTTCCCAGGTGCCTGCAATGGACTCCCATACTTCTAGGATGATGCAAGCACCTCCAGAGTCAAGACACAGATAAGATATTCTTACAATCTTTTGAATAAACATACAAAGAGAGGAAGGTAGAGAATGTAACAATCTCCTGTTTTAAACTCGAACTCAAATAAACTGCTATATGTATTGCAAGCTTTGGAGACATTGCCCCTAGTTCAAGTCCAGGAGCACAGCATGTGTTGATGTATTTTCTTTGTTCTCTCTTGTTTGTCTTTGTGTGTTGTGTTAGTATGAGGAAGGGATGATGATCCAGCACTTTGACTAGATCTCAGCTTCTTTGATAGCTTAGTGATAAAGCAACCAGAATGGTGATCTGAGGGTATAGGTTTGGGTCCTAGGTGATGCATGTGCTTCTGTGTTCCTGCACTTGGGCCAGGGCCTTTGCCTCAAAACCTTATAACTGATATAGCAGCTCCTTTGAAATCTGCCCTAAAATGCACTGCGTGGATCCACTGATTCCTCTCCCTTTTTGTCTGGTCATTTGATTACTTGTGTGAAGAAATTACACACTGTTATTTGTGCTAGCATGTCTGACTGAAGTTTTGTATAAAATTTTATTTACTGACCTGTGTATTGTAAGCCAGCTTGACTAACTATGATATTGTAAATAAGTTCTTACATGTTGATTTATAATCTGCCTTACAGAATGTTTTAAAGACTTGAACAGTGTTCTTTTTGCATTTCTAACTACACGTTTGCAAGGAAAGATTCTAAGGGCAAACTGTCTCAGATTCAGCTGATCTGCAGATGATGTCATCAGAATGTTGACAGTCACTATGTGTTACTGTCAAAAGCTGAAAGACAGGAAGGAACTTTAGTAAACAGCTGTTGGTTGATTTTCAAAATATGAAATGAAAATTAAAACTGGAACAGTTATGACAGGCTAATGTATGAAAGAGCCTACTGAAGACAGTTGAAGTCAGTTGTTGGTTACAGTTACAATTGTCAGTTACAGAGGCCAGTTGTGCTGTGCAGGGATTACCCAAAAAGGACTCGCCACGAACTGTAAGCCTGCCTTTGCTCTGTTGTAATAATTTAGTTTTGATCAGGGACAGTGTTCTTTAGTTAGTTAGGAAATTATAACTAATCATTTAGAATAGTTAGAATTTTTCTTAATGTTGGATTTCTATCCATCAGTATTGATTTCATTTTCCTGGTGATTAAGCTGTGTTTGTTTATTGGAAATTACTGTTTTATATTTTTAATCATTTTGCTCATTATTAATTTTTGTATTAACTTACATTGCGGCTGGTCAATCAGTGTTTTCTTTAGTGATTAGAGAGTGCTTATACTTGCCTAGATAACTTCCCGGGCCACAATGAAAGCTTGGTTCCTTAGGTCATTTGCTACTATTGTTTTAATATCTAATTTTCATAATTGGACACCTCCTTTAAAAAGGAATGAAGACACTCTGATTGCTGGCAGCATTACCGTATTATTTTGAGGAAGGGACACAGCTGGAAATCTGTATCAGGCTTTCCCAGAAGTGTTTGGATGTGTGAGATTGAATTTTTTTAAGTGTGAGTGTATCAGAGGTCTTAAACTGGGGCACATTGCTCTGAAGTATATAATAAGGAGTTATATTTGGAGTGGACAGAAGAATACAGTCCAGTCCCAGGCTATAGAGTGTGTTCCTGTTGTGCTCTTAGGGGATAATTGTGGAATATTACTCCTGTTTAAATGATAGTTTTACATTGGAGTCAGTAGTGAGGACTGAAGCTCCTTAATTACTGACCCAGGATAGAGGGAGATGTCATTATTTTTGGCTGTCCAATGGGGTATTGTCTGGATGTCACATTATTTATTGACAGTTCAGTGGGATATTCTCTGGACATCACACTAATTGGTGCCAGCAGTGTGGTATTTTCAACTGGACTTCAGTAGCCTGTGGATAGTTGTCATTAAGGTGTGCACTCTTGACAGCCACAAAGTAAACATACAGAATCTCAGTTTGCCACAGTTTTATTTATTTATTTTTAGTTAGTTAGCCAGGGATAGGAGGCAAAGATGTCAGCAGAAGACTATAGTAAGCTGACAAAGAACCAACTGGCCAAGGAGTGTGAAGACAGGGGACTGGTGCATGCCAACCTGATTAAGGAAGCAATGATTTCAGCCTTAGTTGCAGCTTCAGCTCAGACCAGCCGTTCAGAGGATATCTAGTCTGGTATTGGGGATGTGCAGCCTGCCAAGACATGACAGCCCAAATTTTCTTCAGAGGAAATGAGAAAATGTCTAGAGTTAAGGAGACTGGAACTGGAGGCTGAAGAAAGGGACAGAATGTGACGTCTGGAGGCTGAGGAGAAGCAGCGTCAATATGAACTAGAGGCTAAACGACTGGAGACTGAAGCTAGACTGTGTCTGGAAGCCCAATGACAGGAGGCTGAGGAAAAGGAGAAGCAGCATCAATATGAACTGGAGACCAAAAATTTAGAAGCTGAGGAAAATGAGAGACAGTGATGGCATGAAGTGGAGTTTCTTACCCTTCAAGAGAGTCATTGGGGTAATGTGGAAGGGAATAACCAGACCCCAGAAGCTGTAAAGGTCAGTAAGCTTTTTCCTCAATACAGGGATGGGGATGACTTTGATAGTTTTATTCATGTATTTGAGAGGATATGTAGACAGTATGATGTTGACTGTGAGCTCTGGGTTTGGCTCCTGACTCCCTTACTCAAAGGTAAAGATATTCAGGCCATGTCAAAACTGTCTGATGTAGATTGCTTGAATTAAAGTTAAGAGCTGTCTTCTAGATTGTTTTAAACTCACACCTGAAGCTTATAGAAAAAGGTTTTGTGAACGCAAGGCAAATGAAAGTGTACATGATTATATTGCTGACTTAAGTACTTACATTCACAGATGGGAGAGTGGGTGTCAGCTCACCACTTTTGAGGGACTGGCAGACCTTTTGGTGAGTGAACAAGTCCTCAGTACTTTGCCTGATAACATGAGAATCTGGTTAGCAGACTGAGAGTGTAACTCTGCAGAGGAGTTGTGGAGAAAAGGGAATCTCTACTTAGCAAGCACAGATGCATAAGAAAGGGATTCTCAGTGTTGCACATGGACATAAGGGATCCCATGAGGGGGCAGTCTAAACCACTCCAACAGCGTACACCAGTAACAGGGTAAACTACTAGTCCAATACATGGTTAGGGTTTAGATGTTTCAAGTGTAATCAGAGGGGCCTCATAACATTCAAATGTCCATCTAGGCAAGGTGAGAAACAAAAAGTGAGGGAGCCAGCAATTGATGATGATAAACTGCCAGTGATTAGTTGTTTGGAAACAACAGGGGTGCCAAACTATCACCAAAATTTATATCTTAGCTTAGTAGATGGCAGACAGGTTAATGCTAAGAGATACACAGCTTCTGATATAACCACTGTGATGCCTGCGGTGGTTAGAGCACAGCAGTACTTGCTTGGACAGTCCACTCCAGTCAGAGTTTTTAGAGGGACTGTTGGGTGGAAGAGGAAGCAAGCAGGTAGGTGTGTTTGAGGCATTCCTGCAGATGTCCTGATACGGAATAACTTTGATGGTGTAGAACCTTGTGTACATGCTGTGACACAGTCAAGCTTGGAGAGAGGCATGTAGGTCTGGTAGCCTTGGGGAGACCCAGACAGATTGTATACCTGAAGCAGGGACTGGTGTGGTGACTGTTTCAGAGAAGGGGGTTTCCTGTAGCAGTACATCTGAAAGTGAGCCACAGCTGCTGGAAGGTACTGATGTTCCCTTGGACATGGTGACTGCAAGGATGGAGGTGAGTGATAGTACCCAGACTGACAGTGAGGTGTAACTGTCAGAAGTTACTAGGCTTCCTGTAGAAGGGGAGCTTGAGCTGATGATAGTCCTACAGAAGTCCTGATAGGGAATGACTGTGATGATGCAGTACCTTGTGTGCATGCAGTGACATGCAGTCAAGCTTGTAGGCAGGCATTTAGGTCCAGTAGCCTGGAGGATACCCAGGAAGATCTCATACCTGAAGCTGGGACTAGTGTGGTGGCTGTTTCAGAGAAGGAGCTATCCTGTAGCAGTGCATCTGAAAGTGAGCCACAGCTGCTGAGAGGTACCGATGTTTCCTTGGACGTGGTGACTGCAAGGATGGAGGTGAGTGATAGTACCCAGATTGACAGTGAGGTACAGCTGTTGGAAGTTACTAGGCTTCCTGTGGAAGGGGAGCTTGAGAGGGCACAGATGTAGAGTTGGGACAGGCTCAACTTATGGACCCTACATTACAAAGCTTGAGGGAGATGGCTAAGGAAGAACCTGAACCTCAAGGAAGAGGGGAGTCTGTATACAGAAACAAAGGTTTGTTGTATAAAGAGTGGACTCCTAAAGGAGGGCTGGAAGGTGAGGTAGTATGGCAGCTGGTAGTGCCTAGAACCTACCATCTGCCACTTCTAGCTATAGTTCCTAATATTCGTTTTGCAGGTGATATTGATGTAGAAACAGTAGCAAATGGTTTGCTAGAAATTTTCAGCAGAGTAGATGTTCCAAGGGAGATACTGATTGACCAAGGTGCCAACTTCATGTCAGACCTGCTGACTTGTTTGTGGAAGCATTGTGGGGTGATACATTTAAAGATCATCCTCTATAATTCCCAGACTAATGGTCTTGTGGAGAAGTTAAACTCTACATTAAAGACTATGCTATGGGCATTTGCAGACCAGTTTAAAGGGGCAAGATTAAAGTGTCAGGTGTGTATGGCAGAGTTCACTTACTTAGGATACAGAGTGGGGAGTGGTAAGATTAGGCCAGAACCTGTCAAAGTGGAAGGTATTCAAGCGTGGCCAGTTCCTGCTGCTAAAAAGCAAGTGAGGGCATTTATAGGGACAGCTGGGTTCTATGGAAAATTTGTGCCCAGTCATGGTGCAGTGGCTGCATCCCTTACCGACCCAATTAGGAAAAATTAATTGCATAAGGTAGTGTTGACTACAGATTGTGAACAGGCATTCCAAAAACTTAAGTTGATTTTGGGAGGTCCCCCTGTGTTGGCCAGCCCAGATTATAGTGAAGAGTTTGTTGTGCAAGTGGATGCTACGGATTGTGGGGTGGGGGCTGTACTCAGCCAAGCTTCTTCAGAAGGAGAAAACACTGCAATGGGGTTAATAATGCCAATGCAAATGGATTGCTCAGAAGAGGAGTGTTTTGATATTCCCAGACAGACCCATTTTTTTCAAGCGCCATATTTCAAGGATCACTTGAAAACCATTCTTGAGTCATAGGGTGGAGAAATGTGAAGAAATTAGACACTGTTATTTGTGCTAGCATGTCTGGCTGAAGGTTTGTATATAATTTCAGATTGACCTGTATATTGTATGCCAGCATGAGTAGCTATGATATTGTAAATACGCTCTTACATGTTGATTTATAATCTGTACAGAATGTTTTAAAGACTTGAACAGTATCCTTTTGCATTTGTAACTGTGCACGTTTATGAGGAAAGATTCTAAGGACAAACTATCTCAGACAGAGCTGATCTGCAGATGATGTCATCGGGATGTTGACAGTTGCTATGTGTTACTGTCAGAAGCTGAAAGACAGGAAGGAACTTTAGTAAACAACTGTTGGTTGATTTTCAAAATATGAAATTAAAATTAGAACTGGAACAGTCATGAGTTAGGATAGTCTATAAAATAGCCTGCTGAAGACAGTTGAAGTCAGTTGTCAGTTACAGTTGTTAGTTACAGAGGGCAGTTGCCAGTTGTGCTGTGCAGTGATTACCCAAAAAGGACTCAACAAGAACTGTGAGCATGCCTTTGCTCTGTTGTAATAATTTAGTTCAGATCAGGGACAGTGTTCTTTAGTTCGGAAATTATAACTAATCATTAAGATCAGTTAGAGTTTTTCTAAATGTTGGATTTCTATCCTTCAGTATTGATTTCATTTTCCTGGTGATAGAGCTGTGTTTGTTTATTGGAAATTACTGTTTTATATTTTTAATCATTTTGCTCATTATTAAATATTTTATTAACTTACATTGTGGCTGGTCAGTCAGTGTTTTCTTTACTGATTAGAGAGTGCTTATACTTGCCTTGATAACTTCCTGGGCCATCTGACAGCCTGGATGCTTAGGTCATTTGGTACTATTTGTTTTTTTATCTAATTTTCATAATTGGGCACCCTTTTAAAAGGGCATGAAGACACTCTGATTGCTGGCAGCATTACCATATTATTTTGGGGAAGAGACGCAGCTGGAAATCTGTGTCAGGCTTTCTCAGAAGTGTTTGGATGTGTGAGATTTAATTTATTTAAGTGTGAGTATATCAGAGGTCTTAAACTGGGATACATTGCTCTGAAGTGTACAATAAGGAGTTATATTTGGGGTGGACAGAAGAATACAGTCCAGTCTCAGGCTACAGAATGTGTTCCTGTTATGCTCTTTGGGGATAATTGTGGACTATTACTCCAGTTTAATTAATAGTTTCATACTGGAGTCAGTAGTAGGATTAAAGCTCCTTAGTTACTGACCCAGGATAGTGGGAGACATCACATTATTGTTGGCTGTCTGGTGGGGTATTGTACAGATGTCATATTATTTGGTGGCAATTCAGTGGAATGTTATCCGGATGTCACAACTTGATGTAATGTATTGGAGAGGGGAATGTGCTCCTGTACCTGGAGGGAGGGAATGTTTGTGTCGATACACTTCTTCTGTTTATATTTGTATGTTTTTTGTGTCATAGGTTCATAGCTAAGTACTATGCTAACTGCACTTGTGAGCCATCTTACGCCTAGCCAGTTTCCCATTTTGTGCTTGAAATAACCTATCCCATTTGATGTAGATCTATCCCATGGTCAGTAATTATATATTACCCCTAATAAGAATAACAGGGATCATAGTATAGATCATTTGAAGAGACCCATACATAGGATAAAGCATTTAAGAGCTGCCTCTGCCCATTAGTAGTACAGGTGGCAGTCCTGGGGTAAATTTTCTGTTTCACATCCATAGATCTAAGCTGCACTTAAATATGGACATGAATGAACTTTGTTTTATGTGGATGGAGTATCTGTTCCATGGCAGCAGTATCCTCTGTGAGATATACCTGTCCCTTCAAACTGTTCTGTTGATGTTGCAGAAGAGGTTTAGATCCCTAGGCCAAGTATTTCTGATTCCATCTGACTTGCTGATGAGCAGTAAATCCATCAGCAATGGGTTGGAAAATGCTTTGTATCCCAGACACAGGTCAACTCTTAGCAGTCTGTAAGATACCGAATATAGTAACAGGGATTTGAGTCGGTCCATATAGGATATGTTGTTTAGGCCTTGTATCCTTTTATTAGGGTATCTCTGTGGCATTCTAGTTGTTGCATGTGTCTGGACAGATAAATGCCAAAAGGGGCTGAGTAAAGGGGGGGGGGGCATGATATCCCTAGATCTAGACACAAGCCCTTTGTTTATAAACTGTGCAATATAGAACTTTCTTACAACAGTAGACACATGTTGGTCAAAAGTTAGGTCACTGTCCACATAAGTTCCCAAATCCTGAACATTTGGGAATCCAGGCAATATTTCTGGGTGTTCCTCCTCCATTCAAGAGAAAAGGGAATTCCCACCTTGAGGGAAAGGGCTTAAGCATACACATTGCCATATCTCTTCCCACAGTAAATACAATGTTGACAACTAAGAAACTATTTTGGTGAGCCTTTATTTGAAGGATGTTGTGATGTCCCTGCTCTGGGCCAGTAATCAGGGAGCCTTAATCCTCACTACTGACATTGGAGAGGATGTTTACTTGGAACAAAAACAGATACACATTATTTGCAGATGCAGCTCTCTGCATCAAGCACAATTTCCCTGGGTGCGCGGGTTCTCCCCCTCTCTTTCCAGGCCCCCAGTAAGTCTCCCCGCTGGTACAGCTGTAGAGTTAAGTCCTCAGCTGAATGTTCCAAGCTAAGTTCTTCATCATCTTCTCATTGAAATCAGTGCTTTGTGTCCCTGCTCCACATAGCTGACACACAAACTCTTTGAGATTTGATTTACATACACAAACACACACACACACACACACACACACACACACACACACACACACACACACACACACACACACACACACACACACACACACACACACCTGGGAAAGGCTGGCACAGATGTACTAGCTGTGTTACCTTTGCCCAGACTACAAAGTAGTTATACTGCCACCAGCCTGCTCTTCGAAGGTTCTTACAAGGATACCCAATTATAAAGAATAAAATTAATACTAATACAAATAGTAGTGTTTGACCACTGCAGCAAGGCTTTCAGGAATGGCCAGTGTCACCAAATAAATATAAGTACTCTCGAAGGTTAAAATATTCTCTAGAAGACCAGCCACAATGAAAAGGTTAAATGTATTTAATAATAAATAATAAAAGAACATGAAAATAATAAATATCTATTTACCTTAAACTCTAGAGTTTCAGATACAGGAAATATTAAAATTAACACAGATGGATAAATTCACACAGATACAGAAAAACATTACTTAACTAATATCACTATATTTTCATGACTGATCTAAAGAATTACTATGCCCTGGTTACTTACTAAAGCAAGGCAAGATAAAGTAGGTGAGTGGTCCTCCTTGTCTGGGTTCAAAAGCAGACTGCCCTGAGACCTCTGTCTCATCTAGTATTAAAACATAATTTCGGTGCTGGATTACAGAATGACATCACATACGTCTGGTCATCTGATTTCTGGTTCCCACACTCCCCCTCTTTACTTGAAACTGAACCAGAATATAGCACATACAGTGGATATAAAAAGTTTATACACCTCTGTTAAAATGCCAGGTTCTTGTGATATAAAAAAATGAGACCACAATAAATCATTTCAAAACTTTTCCCACCTTTAATGTGATGTATAACCTGTACAATTCAAATGAAAAACAAACAAATCTGTATAAAAAATAAAAAAATGTACAATATGTTGGTTGCATAAGTGTGCGTACCCTTAAACTAATACTTTGTTATGCATGCACATCCTTAAACTAATACTTTGTTGAAGCACCTTTTCATTTAATTACAGCATTCAGTCTTCTTGGGTACACACCTGCCATCAATTAAAGAGACTCTGATTAACCCCAAATAAAGTTCAGCTGTCCTAGTAGGATTTTCCTGATATTAACTCAGTTGCCTTCTACAGCAAAAGCCATGATTCACAGAGAGCTTACAAAGCATCAAAGGGATCTCATTGCTGAAAGGCATCAGTCAGAAGAAGGGTACAAAAAAAAATGTCCACAGCATTGGATATACCATGGAACACAGTGAAGACAGTCATCAAAAAGTGGCGAAAATATGGGACAACAATGAAGTTGAAAATTACTGGACTCCCTCCAAAACTGATGAAAAGACAAGATGAAAACTGGTCAGGGAGGCTGCCAAGAGACCTACAGCAACACTGAAGGAGCTGCAGGAATTTCTGGCAAGTACTGGTTGTGTACTACATGTGACAACAATCTCCCGTATTCTCCATATGTCTGGACTATGGGGTAGGGTTGCAAGACAGAAGCCTTTTTTTACACATAATAATCCAGGCCCAGCTAAAATTTGCAAAACAATGCATCAAGTCTCCCAAAAGCATGTTGGAAAATGTGTCATGGTCTGATGAGACCAAGGTTGAACTTTTTGGCCACAATTCCAAAAGGTACTTTTGGCACAAAAACAACACTTTACATCACCAAAAGAACACCATCCCTACTGTGAAGCATGGTGGTGGCAGTATCATGCTTTGGAGTTGCTTTTCTTCAGCTGGAACTGGGGCTTTAGTCAAGGTGGAGGGAATTATGAACAGTTCCAAATACCAGTCACTTTTGGCCCAACACCTTCAGGTGTCTGCTAGAAAGATGAAGATGAAGAGTAATTTCACCTTTCAACACAACAATGACCCCAAGTATACATTGATATCAACAAAAGAATGGTTTCACCAGAAGAAAACTAAAGTTTTGGAATGGCCCAGCCAGAGCCCAGACCTAAATCTGATAGAAAATCTGTGGGATGATGTGAAGAGGGCTCTCGACAAGAGATGCCCTCACAATATGACAGATTTGGAATGCTTTTGCAAAGAAGAATGGACAAATATTGCCAAGTCAAGATGTGCCATGTTGCTAGACTCTTACCCAAGAAGACTGAATGCTGTAATTAAATCAAAAAGTGCTTCAACAAAGTATTAGTTTTAAGGGTGTGCACACACAACAAAGTATTACTTTAAGGGTGTGCACACTTATGCAACCAGCCTATTGTACGTTTTTTATACTTTCCCCCTAATAGATTTGTTTGTTTTTCAACTGAATTGTACAGTTTATAGGTCACATTAAAGGTGGGAAAAGTTTTGAAATGATTTATTGTGGTCTCATTTTTTTATATCACCCTCGCATTTTAACAGGGGTGTGTAAACTTTTTATATCCACTGTATGTGTTACGATATATACAGATAGAGCTTTGCTGAGATGTGTTATAGCATCTGGAAGATATAAAACCATTTCAGAACTTCCACCCTTTTAGAGTAGCAATTAGTTCACCCTTAAGGACAATACAATAAGATTCCTAGTCCTGTTTTTCAGAGACATTTAGTATCTGACTGCAATAAGATCTGTAAGATACAATCGTTATGGCCTAAACCAGGTAATTTAATTTCAAACTATTTTTCAAAGTTAGCTGGACTGAGATTAATTGCTTCTCTTCCAGTATCCTCTGCTACAATATATTCATTTAAACAGTTACAATACAGTCTGACATGCAGATGTATTTCTTTTCTGTCCAGCAGGACCCACTGTTGGTACATTTTTAACACATACAGCTTTACAAATACATTTTCAACATAAGCACCTGTGCAAATCAGTTTGGTATATAAATGACATGTAATTCTTTACATAAGTCCAGCTAGCTATGCTAGCATATGTTACACCTGCACTGCCCTACTCTCCTGGTATAGTTGGCAGTATCCCAAATATATTAACTGAGGACAAAATGTTTCTGCTTCAAAGAAAATGTGTTTATAGTTGGTGAGTATGGATGTGCAATCTGATGCTACTTTTTGGAAGGAGTAGAAATGATATTTCTGATTATTAATGCCAAGACACTGATGTCATTGAATAGACTCATTTTAATTTTTAATATATCTTGTGTTAATTAGGTTTTGATTATTGTTGAACTCTGGCTTATGCAACATTTTTTGTTACAAAAAGGAACTTATTATCCTACTGATTGATATATATATATATATATATATATATATATATATATATATATATATATATATATATATGGATTCACTTCAGAAGCTCGAAATACTGAAATCTCAAATTTCAGTATCTCAAGCCTAAGAAGCCGAATCCACACAACAACGAAAACTGAAAACCACGAAATTCAAAACCTTGAATACCGGAGGTTTTGAATTTCGCGGAAATACTACACACACACACTCCATTCTCCACAGAAACACACACAATTTGTCTACTACATTAAAGAAGGTGGGCAAGCCCCCCTACACCCCCCCATGTGGGGGGCTGCACCCCTACACCCCCCACTTAAATATTCTCACTCCAAGATCGCACTACATAGAAACACACACAAAACACCATCACAAAAGCTACATTCTCCTCGCACACACACATCACAGCAACAAAACACATTGACACACACCACAGCCCCTACCCAAACCCCTTAACACAGACACATACTTACCTGAAGACATGACTGCAGCAGAAGTTTAGAAGCACGAAATTCAAAACCTCCGGTATTCGAGTTTTTGAATTTCTCGCTTCTGAACTTTCGCTGTTCTGTGGATTTGGCTTCTTAGGCTCGAGATACTGAAATTTGAGATTTCAGTATTTCAAGCTTCTGAAGGGAACCTATATATATATATATATATATATATATATATATATATATATATATATTTTTTTTTTTTTTTTTGCTAATTGGGAGTAACACAGGAACATAAGAGATACTACCTAGAAAAGTTTTACTTGAGAGCCTTGTTAGAGAAGTTGCCCTTCAGGTAATAGTTTGTCTTTGTTTCCACAGCATTATAATGCAGTGTCTTTTTACTATAGCTTTAATCAAAGGAGATTGCCTTGAATGACTGTAATTAGCAGCTGATATGCAGAGAATTAAGTGCAATCAGACTCACTGCAGGACTGATGGCAGGTGCTCAGATAATAGATAAGCTCAAAAGAACTTTATTCATGCTAGAGAAAACTGTCTGTTCTTTGGAAAGAATATCTGAAACTTCAGCTTTACTATAGTGTTTTATCTGAAAACATTGATTACAAAGTATTAACATATCAAAACACTTATTATTAATTAAAACAAATAGCATCATTATTGTAGTAAAGTATTTAGGGCAGAAGTAATCTCTCACCATCAATACTATTTAAAATAAATAAGTTTTAAGTGACATGCAGAATCTATCTAAAGAAGGACACTCACAAAGTCAATGAGCTGGTAAGCTGCATAGGAATTTACTGTAGGTGGTGTTACAGACTATACTAACTAAAATGATAGAATTATGCAGCCATTGCAAATTGGAAGAGAAGTGATAATTGTATACACTGGAAGTAATTAGATTGAGGGAAAACATTGTGGGACCTTTCTGCAGTAACTCAGCATTTAGGTGGATGATCGGCATTTACTAAAGGAAATCAGAAAGTAAACACTGTTATCTTTGCCAAATCTGATTCTGCATCACATCCATGACTTTATTAGTATAATATCTATGTCATGTTTAGGGTGAAAGTTATATAGGGTATCTATCAGGATTTCCCACATGCTTGGAAAAGCTGTCAGCTCTTGGTGGAATAGTTTTTCATAACTTATGTAAAAGGAAAGGGCAGTTAAATGAGATTGCAGTTTTCCTTTGAGTTCTTGTTTTCCTTTGAATTCTTAATTCCACCCTTGTATGCTGACACAATAATTGTTTCTGTCCATTATTCTGGTGTAGTAAAGTCCTTAAATGTTACATTTAATGATCAAAATAGAATAAAATGATAGTTAAGGCCATCTATACTCATTAAAACTTTACTAAAGTCTTACAGTCAGTGCCTTTATCCATTTATAGACTTCATCAGACTATGAACATAAATCCATTCATCCTCCTTAAAAAAAAGTAATTGTCATGTGACAAGCTGTGTTAAAGTACAGTTTTGTACCTACCATAAATGTAGATGTTCGAGGATTCCATTGCTGCAGTCCTTACTATTGGGGTATAGTCCGCGTCCAGTCGGCCCGAATACCAGAGTATAAGGCTGACGTCGGTCAGGGCGCATTAGACTGACGTCAGTACGTCAGGGTACTAATGCGCATGACCGACGTCATATCCTCAGTCTTTTCTTGCCCCAGATGTCAGAAGACCCTAAAAAGACTAGGCCCAAAATACCTGCACCAAAAACATGTACAATATATACAAGAATATATACAAAAATATAAGCATGTAAACTCACCTACACAACCACCCCTAAACACAGAGGGGAAGGAGGGAGGGTAAATTGGACTGCAGCAATGGAATCCTCGAACATCTACATTTATGGTAGGTACAAAACTGTACTATGTTCTTCGTTTTCCATTGCTGCAGTCCTTACTATTGGGTAGAATCCCAAAGCAGAGGTAAGGGAGGCTGGCAAATCATAAAGAAGTAGGAGCTGACAACATGCCTTGCAAAACAGCTGTGGCAAAACCAGCCCTAGACTTAGAGTAGATAGGAAGGTGATAATGCTTAGAGAAAGTATGCACTGAACTCCAAGTAGCTGCTTCCAAAATATCCTTAGTTGCCACCCCCCTTAGAAATGCTGTTGAAGTGGCAGTAGCTCTAGTGGAATGAGGCCTAATCCCAGCTGGAATCTCCTTGCCATGATGGGAATAACAAAATGCAATGCAAAAGCCAATCCACCTAGAAATAGTTTGTTTTGACACAGGCTTGCCCTGTGAACTCAAAGCAAAAGAAACAAACAACTGCTGAGACTGCCTAAAATCCTTAGTCCTGCTTAAATAATAACGCAATTGCCTGTGTACATCTAAAGTGTGCAAAATCTTTTCCCCTTTATTTTGAGGGTCTGCATAAAACGTAGGCAAATGAATAGTTTGGTTTAAAGCCACACTAGAAACCACCTTAGGCATAAAGGAAGGATTAGTACGTAATGATACCCTATCCTTATGGAAAATCAAAAGGGCTCTACTGCCATAAGGGCCTGCAACTCAGACACCCTTCTTGCAGAAGTAATAGCCAACAGAAAAGCAGTCTTCCAGGACAAGTATTTCAATTCAGCAGTAGCTGCAGGCTCAAAAGGTTGTAGAGTAAGTTTTTCCAACACAAAATTGAGATCCCAAGCAGGAGTAGGAGCTCTACGTGGGGTCTTATATTCTTTGCCCTCTAAGAAACTGCTTGAACAAAGGATGCGAAAACAAAGGTGGGTCACAATCATAGTGAGCTGAAATTGCTGCAGCATGAATCTTAATGGAAGAGAAGGACAAACCTTTGTCCAATAACTCAGTAAGATATTGAAGAGCCACACTCAAATTAGGCTCAGAAATCTCCAAATTCTTTGCTGTACTCCAAAATAAAAATCTCTTCCATTTTTCTGCGTACACTCTCCTTGTACTAGGTCTTCTAGCTTCCATAATCACATTTAAAACTTGTTGAGGAAGTTGAGACCTGCTGTGTTTCAACACAGAATATGCCAGGCTGTTAGATGAAGAGAGTGAAGCTTGACATTGAGCAGATGACCGTCCTTCTGAGATAACAGATGAGGAATCAGAGGTAAAGGCCATGGAGGCTTCTTTACCAGACTCCGTAGTAGTGGGTACCAGTGTTGCCGAGGCCAATCTGGAGCTATCAAAATCATCCTTGGCCTGTCTTGTCTGACCTTTAATAGTACCTTTGGAAGAAGAGGCAGAGGTGGAAAGGCATACACATGAAGGTTTTTCCAACTGAAAGACAGAGCATCCACTTTCCAAGCTGTGTGATGAAACCCCTTTGTGCAATACTTTGGCAGCTGGTGGTTTAGTGGAGAAGCGAACAGATCTATGTCTGGAGTTCCCCATGACACTGTCAATTTCTGAAATACATGAAGATCCAGTTTCCACTCGTGGGGATCCATGATTTGTCTGCTTAACACATCTGCTAAGGAGTTCTGTGCTCCTGGCAGAAACCTTGCCTGAAGAGTTAGGTGCAAGCTTAGCGCAGTCTCCCATAAAATCATTGCTTGCCTGCATAGAGGATAAGAATGTGTTCCCCCTTGCTTGTTGATGTACCACATGACAGTTGTGTTGTCTGTTAGAATCAACACCTGCCCTGGAAGAAGTAACTCCTTGAAAGCCATTAATGCAGACTGGACTGCTAACATCTCCTTCATGTTGATATGTAGATGCTGTAGTCTGGCAGGCCACTTGTCTTGTATCCACTTTCCATTTAGATGAGCACCCCAAGCAATGTCCGAGGCATCTGTCGTTAAAATCTGACTTGCCTCTGGCCGGGTCACAGAGAGTCCCTTGTTTAGGTGACATTCCTGAGCCCACCACAAGAATTCTTTTTGAAGGCAAGGTATTATTTGAATGACAGTGTCCAAATCCTGGCAGTGCTGTGTCCATACATTTTTGAGATACCATTGTAGCTTCCTCATATGCAGTTTGGCATTGGGAAGCACCAGAATACAAGATGCCATGAACCCTAATGCTTGAAGGACTGTCCTTGCAGTCAGCACGGACTGATGAGATAGTTGATGGAAGTAAAGTGACAGACTCTTTTGTTTGTCCGGGGTTAAAAAGGCCATCTGGGCTGCTGTATTCAGTCTCACACCCAGAAAGCACATGTCTTGAGAGGGTACTAGACTGGACTTTATTTCGTTCACAGAATACCCTAGGCATCTTAGCACTGCTATAACATATTCCAGATGCTGTAGAAGGTCTTCCTTTTCTTGAGCCAGAATCAGGCAGTCGTCCAAGTAAGGATAGATTTGAATTCCTTGAAGCCTGAAGTAAGCTATCACTGGAGCCAGAACCTTTGTGAATACTCTGGGCACAGTAGATAAGCCAAAGGGCAATGCAGAGAACTGATAATGAGAATTTCCAGCTCGAAACCGCAGATACTTCCTGCAACTTAGCCTTATAGGCACATGAAGGTAAGCTTCCTTGAGATCTAAAGTTACCATCCAGTGATCTTTGCCCAGCAGAGGTAAAAGCTGTTGTAACGTCAACATCTTGAACTTGGGAATGTCCAGAAAAGTGTTGAGGAGAGATAAATCCAAAATTGGTCTCCACGTGTTCCCCTTCTTTGGTACTAGGAACAGGCGAGAATAAAATCCTAGGCCCCTTTCTGATACAGGGACTGGCTGAATGGCCCCTATTTGGAGTAACTGAGAAACTTGCTTGTGAGCCTCCTTTCTTTGTGGAGGAGGAACGTCTGGCATGCCTTTGAAAGGGGGCATTGTATGGAAATAAAATCTGTAACCGTGGTGAATGATATCCAACACCCATTTGTCTTGAGTAATTAAATCCCAATTTTCTTTGAAAAGAGACAGTCGTCCTCCCAAAGGAGCTGCCAGACGAGAATCTACTGGCAGCTGAAAAGACAGGTCATTGGGTCTGTTTACGAAAGGACTGACCCCTGCCCTCACCAGAAGTCTGAGCAGGTGAACTCCCTGTTCTAGGCCTAAAAGAACCTTGAGCCCTGCCCCTACCACGTCTAGACCTACCCCTAGACTGGGAATCATAAACAGGATATGTCCACCCCTTAGCAGGCCAGTTTCTACTAAACTTCGGTGGCTGCACCTGCAAAAAATCTTTAACAGTTTGCATAGACTTAGCTTTGTCCTCCATTTTCTTTAAAACTGCTTCCACAGGCGATCCAAACAACACATCAGACTGTAAAGGAGCATCCAAAATCCTTGTCTTAACATGCTCAGCTAAATTCTGATCCTTCAACCAGGCATGCCTGCGAAGAACAGAACTAGTAGCAGCCACCCTCGAGGAGGCCTGTACAGCATCAAAACCACATTGCAAAGAATGCTTACCCACTTGTTCAGACACATGAACCAAATCCAGCAACTCTTTACACTCAATACCTTCCGCCAAAGCATCCACCTTAGATTTTAATTGTGAAAGGAGATAATTCTGATATTTTAGCATGTGAAACTGACAATTCAACGCCTCATGGCTAGAGTGGAAGAAGTATACACTTTCTTTCCCCACCTATCCAAAGCCCTTGCCTCTTTATCAGTGGGAACAGGATTTTTAACCACAGAAGCCTTAACACCTTTAGGCCCTTGAGAAATAGTTTCTGGGTCCGCCCTAGGACTCTTAAACAAATACTTATGAGCTTCGGGCACCCTGTAATACCTATCAGGCTTAACAGGAGCAGGAGGCAAAGAGTCAGGGTTCAGGGAAGCCTCTGCAAAAACATCTTCCACCACATTCAACACAGGAGGAATAGCTAAGGGCCTATGCTGGGGTAAAAACAAGAATTCCCTAAGCCTTTTCCTGGAATCAGAGTAATCCTGGCCTTCCCATTTAAAGTGCTCCCTCATAGAATGTAGAGTCTCTGAAAATGAGAAATCCTCTGGAGGAGAAGCTGTAGGAGTGGAATCATCCACATCAGAATCAGAATAAGTAGGATACTCCTGCAAGTCTTCCGCAGAAGACTCTGAAGCCTCTGAACACTGTTCAAAACTATCAAACTCCGGTTCCACCCTAGGCCTCTTATCAGGCGGGGGCATAGAACCTCTAATCATAGTAATCAAATCTTCTGCCATTTTAAGCATATGTTTCTTAGGTACAGAACCCGAAATGCTAGGAGAAGCCCCCACTGAAGCTGAACTAGGCCTACCTCTCAAAGAAGTTTTGGCAACAGAAGGAGAGGCTCTAACTACCTTGGGAAGAGAGGGAAGAACAGTTACCTGAGAAGGCCCCTCAGCCTGGCCTACCTCCTGAGAAGGCACATCCTGTAACAGTAAAGTTTCTGCCTGAGACTCCATGGAAACTCCTGGCAAAACCTCTGGCTCCACTGAGTTTCTAAAGAACCGACGTCCGGGACTGCCGGTTCATCAACCCTAGGCTTCACTGTTTTGTCCTTGCGCTTCTTGGACGAAGCGGGAGTCGGAGCATCCGACGGCATTTTATAATTGCAACGCTTCCCAAACACTAACCTGGCACAATCTAACCTCCTCTTAATAGTGCGTTTGTTAAACCTAGCACAAGAGCGGCAACCAACAACGTCGTGCTCAGGCCCTAAGCAAGGTATACACAAGGTATGGTAATCCCTATGAGGTATCTGTTTCCCACAAGAAATACAGTTATTCACTTTTTCTGACATCCGGTAAAATACTGAGGCAAGAAAAAAACAAAATGTTCCCCAACGGGGTACTTAGCCAACTCTGTTTCGGTCTGAAACTCCGGTTTCGGAAATATTTCAGAACGCCAACCTGCACTCGCAAAACTGCTTCTGCATCGGACCATGCGGCAAAAAAGACTGAGGATATGACGTCGGTCATGCGCATTAGTACCCTGACGTACTGACGTCAGTCTAATGCGCCCTGACCGACGTCAGCCTTATACTCTGGTATTCGGGCCGACTGGACGCGGACTATACCCCAATAGTAAGGACTGCAGCAATGGAAAACAAAGAACATCAATTTGTTTCAGTGCTGCAAACCCCTCCTAGTGAAAACCATTTTGAAATTTTCAGCATCATTAATCCCCAGCTCATGAAAGGCACTACCCTTGACCTGCCACACATATTCCCTCCAATCTTCTTCTAATGCCTCCTTGCCATGGGGTGAAACATCTTCCTGTAATACTTTAAATGTGAGCATATTATTACTGCATTTCATAGTATGCTTATGTAATGGATTTGCTTCATCTTTCACCTTAATGTTATTCTTGGCAAAAACCCACATGAACCACATTTTGTACTAATTAAGTGAATGTGCCAAGGATAAAGTATTATCTGTCTTGTATTGTTATGCCAGCAGGGTCTACTGAGTGGAATCTACATTGATTACAATCCCTGCAGATTTCTATCCCCCATCCTTAACCACAGACAATGTCATATTCTGCAAAAGTTCTTCTAAGTTTGCCCTCTTTTAAAAATAATATTGGGGCAATTCCCACAACGTTGGTCATTACTGGAAAGCCTCAAAATTTTTTCCAGTTTTCTGCCATATATATTTTTAAATATATGAAGTACATAGTGAGTTCACCAGCTTTATTGACCTCTCATTCTCAACAATTTCCTTCCTGTCATCATGCCCCCCCCCCCCCAGTTCTTGAGTGGCATCTGCAATGTTCATGGCTTATGCCTCCTGTGCTGATCCTCTGAAACTAGAGTCATCTGTTGCTCAGTCAGTAAACTGGAGTAGCTGCTCTTAACTAGTTTCATTTATAAATGCTCACTTTCTTACATGGAGTCAATGTCATCATCTTTTAAGTTTCTTCTTCTCCCTACTTACCCCTTAATGATGTTCTTTTTGACCCATGGTGGGTGCATGTTACTGAAGTTCAAGTAGCTGTTACTATCCGTCAAATTTCTGGAAATACTAGTTCTTAATATAACCCATTTTTCTTAACTTGATGTCTTTACTATTCATCAGCTTTATCATTGTAAATTTCAATATCTGAAATTTCTTCCTATGTGACCAAACCGAAATATTATTTTGTATTTTCTCTTCTGCAATTTCCATTCTGAATACCAAACTCTCTGAATGTTAATATATGTACTATAACCTATTAAATGACATTCAAAAATTGTTTTGTCATATGTCTTTCTGCTTTTTGTTTTACAGTTCTATATTCTACTGTTATTATAATTGTTATCTTTGGCTGGGGGTTGTGGCTGAAAAGAATCTGTGGACCAGACTACCTAACCAGTAATCAAATGTAATAAATAAATAAATACATAAATAAATAAAAATAGACAATTTCCTTGACCTCAAAATTGTGGCTCCCTATTGAAATATCAGCCCTTGTAATGCAGAGTACTGATAAATTGGGAAAAGAAAAAAAAGACAATATTTTATTTTATTTATTTATTTTACATTTGTTTACCAGGCTAGTCCAATTGGATACATGTCCATTTTCAGAAGAGGCCCGAGGAGAAAAGCTCCAGTTAATCAGCATCATAGAGACATACAAAAACATTCAATAACATTTAGATTTTACATTTATAGAATAGACATTTTAAAACAACATTTTGAACATTGAAAGGAAAACATTTGGCAATAACATTTATATGGCGTAATACCTCTGCAGTTTCCAAAAGTTAGAATAAGACAGAAAAAAATAGCTAATAGAGTTACAGATAAGAAGTAATACTCAGGGAGGAGAGTGCAAAGAATAAGGAGGAGGGTTAGTTATAAGGAATGGTTAGAAGTAGAGATTTATGGTAGAGAATAATATTTTGATTGGTGACAGGTAGTTAGAGAAAAAATATGCATGAAAAGAGAGAATATTGAATACTGCTCTTCTTTTTTAAACATGTTTTTTTAAGCCCCCAGCCCCCAAACCTGTATCTACTAATTCTAATGTTGCCATAACTTGGAGAAAAGGGACCATACTGAGAAATGGCCATCTCAATATATGTAAGTCTGTGTTTTTGGCCACTAAGTCTCTGTATTTTGGGACTCACTGAAGTTGGTCCTGATATTTCAAATGGTTACTGAAAATTGATAGTAAACTGTATGACCCTATTTTCTTGCCTTAAGTAATTAAAAAATGCCAACAGCTCATTAACTGTTCCTGCCAAACAAGAATGATATCATCAATAAAATGTTTAAAAAAATGAATATTTTCCACATACCTACATTTATAGATATTCCCTCCTTTCCATGTAATCATGAAAGGATTAACATAAATCAGGGCCATAGCTGCCCCTGTTGCAACCCCAGTTATCTGTTTGTAGATTCTGTGTTCAAACATTACAAAATTATAATTCAAAATAGCATCCAGCATTTCCGTAATCAATCAAATCAAGGCAACAACCATGTTAGTTTTAGTGTGCAGGTAACTTAATACCCTTTCTAAGCCAGAATCTTTTAGTATAAGCAAATATAACACTTTTACATCCTGGGTTACTAGAAAAATCAGTGCTAACACAGTCTAGATTTACAGTACTCCAACAGGAACTTGAAGCACTTAAGTCCAAGCTATATAATAGTTGCCAAAATATCAGTGAGGTGTGACAGAGTGTAATGTTTATTACAGAAATGCTTTTATTGTTTTAATAAGATATTCCAAAGTGTTTCCTGAGCTGTCCTGTATAAGTTGTGAGTCTCCAAGACAGAAGTGTGCCACAAAGTGTTGAGTTGTTGAAGATTTAGGGATGGAACTGATCTGTGGTTTTTGAAAGTATTCAAATCAAATCCTAAATTGTTGTTTACAGGTATTGTTGCACCTCAGAAATTCAAGCGTATGTGGTTGTGTGTGTATGTGTGTGTGCGTGTGTGTGTGTTTTGTACATACTGTGTACATGTGTTAGGATGCATATTATTAAGTTCAAAGAACACTGAATGTAATGATTCATATAAATACAGGTTTATTGTAAACATACAATAAAGAAATGAAAATAACAGCAGTTCTTTGCCTCTCATTTCCAAAAAAATAATAACATAACACAGCCCTTTGTCTGGCCTGCAGTTCCAAAAAACAGTACCCTTTTGGAATTTTTACTTGTCCTCACACACAGCCCCTCTAGGAATAGACTTTCACAGGAAGTTTAGGCTGTGTGCTTCACTCCAGCTTTGATTTCAGCTCTTTGTCATAGGCAAGCCTCTTCGTTTACTCTATAACTTAGCCTCAGCTGGGCTGACTTACTCCATATCTCCAAGTATTTCCCTTCAGATGATCATTCAGGTGAAGAACTAACTTCCTGAGGGCCTTGAGAATGGGAACCTCCTTTTATAGCATGATAGTTGGTAATTAAGAGCTCATTACTGACAAATATTGAGTATTTTCCTGGTTAACTAATGTGAAAATGTTTCCACACTGCAACAAAAATGTAAAGGCACATTATCCCACTTTCTGTATGCAGTAGAGGGTAGCTACGGCAGGATGAGGAGAGCAGATGCCATGGGTGTAATCTTTAGGAGGCTTGATTGGCAATGCCAATCAGGTGGAGGTGCAGGCAACATCATGGAGCTAGCTACTGCAGTTTTTCTTACTCAGCTTTGATGTGAGGAGTGATATTCCTGGGGACATCCCTGTTTGCAAACTTAGGTAGCTATGGCTCTCATACAACTACCCTATCCCAGGAAAAAAATGGGGTATTAGACTCATAATGATGGGTTGTAGAGTTTCAACAACACAGCAACATTCCTGTTGCCTAGAGCAGGCTTGTGAGTCACTACATATTGAAAGGTTTGGAGGGCTGCTACCAGTAAAAAAGTACTTTAAGGCATTAAAGGCCCACTTTATAGCTGGGCACTGAGCATCTTCTTTGTGCACTGCCCTTCTTCCTGGTGATATAGTATATAGGGTGCTCCTTACCTTGAATGTCTTGGGGTATCATTGCTCCTAAACTCACTTCTGAAGCATTGGTATATAGGGTGAACTTTTTAGTCAAATTAGGAGTCACTCATGTAGGTTCAGAATATATAGTGTTTTTTAGTTCACTGAGTACTGTATCTGCCTTATACAGTTTTCCTTTTCGTGAGATCTGCCAAAGAAGAAGCAATAGCTATAAAATTAGGTACAGACTTTCTGCAGTGCCCAGCTAATCCAAGAAACAAATTCACCTGTTTTAGTGGCGGGTTTAGGCAGTTTTTATTTAATCTGTTTTCCTTGTTGTTGTCTTACCCCTCCTTCCTATAAGGTACTCTAAGTACTTGGCTTCCACCAACACTTTTCTTAGTATTTACAGCCAAGCCTGCCTGTCTCATAGATTCTAACACAGCCTGCACTTTTGGTAAGTGAGACTCTCCATCTTTCAGGTATGTTGCAGCATATTGGGAATGGAGCTTCAGCATTTTATCTGTCAAGCACTGAATGGTGGCTGGGCTCCATGTAGAACAAATAATAAGACTATGGTCTGAAATAGACCATCCATGGATGCAGAGCTGTTTTTTTTGTTGGTAGTGGAAGTAAGTGATGCCTGCCAGTATCATGTCATGTCCAGTTTTGGCAATTTATATGGACTTTCCTCTGTTCTGTATCAATACATCAGTTTAGGACATAGGACAGTTATCCAGTTTTGAAATTCTATTCATTTTCTTAAAGTTTTATAGAATGTAATACTTCCGTCTGGTTTAGCAGACAGTACTGCTGGATTGCCCCAACTGTTTTGTGATTCTTCTGCCACCCATAACTTTAGCATCCTTGGAACTTCTTCACTTACTAACTGCTTTTTGTGACTTTGGTACACTGTAACATTTCAGGTCAAGCTTCATTCCATGTATTATCTCTGTATTATGTTCTGTCAGTTTGGTTTTCCAAGGCATTTTTGATAACTCTCCTTTATTTCTCAACAGGAGTTCTCACACTTCTGCTTTTGCAGTTGTGACAAGGATCCATCTTTCTGAACTTCATTTAGAGAGTATCTGGTCTATCCTGTATTAATTTTAGCTTGCCAACTCAACACTGAACTTTCCACTTCTTTCTATGGCTTCAGTACATTAATGTGATAAATTTGTTCTTTTTTTTCTATGTAACGTACTGTCTGGTAAGGTTGGACCATAAAATTGCCCCTTTGAAGTAAAAATAAAACCCCGGTCTTTGCTAACCCTAGAACATTTAAGAATGATTCTAAGGCAAACTTTCTACTATTAAATGATATTCTGGCAAACTTTCAAGCCCTCCCCCTACCCTGAGAACACTTCTGCCTATGCGGAATTGTTCACAGGGACCCTGTATAATTATGTCAATTGATGCATAGAGACAACTCTTCCTACTATGAATTAGCACAGAACAAACTCAAAAAAAAAAAACACCCTGGTGAAGTCCCAACATTAATAAATTGTTTAACAAAAGAAAGAAAGTCATGGCAAAAATTAGGAACAGCAATGCCCATCAGGATAAAAACTCTCTCGTCATTCCAAAGAAGCAACTGGGAAGGCAAATCAAGTCTACCAAAGTAAAATTTGAGGTAAGAATGAAGCTTTTGTAGTTATGTCTACAACCTCAAAGGTAGTACAAAGCAGTGCACAAAACTGAAAACTGTAAACTGAGCCAGCAGATATAGAAAATCTACTGGCTGACAAATTCAACTCCAATTTTACCCCTTTCCCCTCAGCCACCCCTCTGGAAATACCATCGAACACCTCTCCCAGCTATCACTTCAACATTCTATCCAAGGCCAAGAATACTGCATCAGTGGGTCTTGATAATATCTAAGGATGATTCCTAAATAGCGTAAAACATCACCTATCAGGACCACTAGAGTTCATAGATTCAAGCCAGAAGGATACAGGAAAGCAACATCAAGCATAATTTTTGTAGGAACAGCCCTCCATTCATCCCCTGATATGGATGAACTGTGGGGTCACACAACCACAGAAATGGGGAGAATATTGTGGTCATACTTAGAGTACTGATTCCATGCCTGAGGGAGTGAGAATAACTAAGTACTGGCAGTGTGGTGGCACAAAAGACCCACATCCAGAGGTGCAGGGGGGCATGTCTCCAGTAGAATTAAATGTGTCACGTTAATTATAGTTAGCATCTGCCTAGAAAGAATATTTGAAGCAGGAAGTAAAAATTTTATATATTCAGACATTGAAAAGATCGATGCTGTAGGAAACCAAATCAAAGGGACTAATTCTCTGAAGAATGACATTGCTATTTGAGATGATGCTATGATGTTATGATGTTCAGCACAAACTCTTGAGGGTAATTTTATATATATATATATATATATATATATATATATATATATATATATATACATACACACACGCACATGCACACACACACACCCACACACACACACACACACACACACATATATATATATATATATATATATATATATATATATATATATATATATGGATTCACTATACAATCTCGAAATACTGAAATATCGAATTTCAGTATTTCAAGACTGAATAGTCGAGCACCCACATACCTGAACACACAAAACCACAAATAGCACAATCGCGCGTACATACATATACACACACACACACACACACACACACACACACACACACCTACCTAACTACACTAAAACAAACAAAACAACACACAAAAAACTAACATACACACACACTCCTACCCTACATATATATATATATATATATATATATATATATATATATATATATATATATATATATATACCCAAAGGGCATATGCCCCAATCCCCACTATACACAGTTTCATAATAAAAAAAAACAGTAATTTTCGATCAATTGTACTTGCTTTTTCATTTGTCAATGAATAGGCACATTGAAGAATGATAATGCAACTATATATATACACATATACATATATATATATATATATATATATATATACATATATATATATATATATAAAATCAGTTGTGATGCTGAAGATTCAAGTTACTGGCAGCATATGTTTTGCTGTGAAAGTACAAATAACTCTAGCTAGAGGTGATTAGGAACTGAATAAGACACTAGCTTTGGAAACATTTAGTAAATGACAATGAAACAGGACTTGTATTCCTACCTCATTTCATTATAGTCAACGTTTGTTAGATGCTTGTTTTTATATGTTATGGAAAACATTAGAATTTTGACTTTTCATTTTTCAGTTAATTGCTTTCTTTGAAAATGCAAAAAAAAGTGACCTCCAAGGTCGTAAATAGCTTTGGTTGTTTGAGAAATATGATTGTCTGATGCTGTGGAATAGAATAAAATCTTCAGCGTGACTGAATCATATTTGATTACATTTGCATAAATGCAATGTAGAATTGAAATTAGACTGTAAAGCAGTTAGACACTTGATACAAGTCTGGATGACCAAAGGTGTGAAATAGCTATCACAGAAGGGAGGACTGCTATGCCTAAGAAGCGTGCTACAGTATTGTTACTATTTATAACCACACATTTCAAACCCGCTAGGTGGACAGCACATCATTTGATGATGTGATCCTATCTCAGCACAGAGAAAGCAGAAATACATGGAAATATTAGGCAGGACAAATAAAAAAGAAGCTGAGTGCAAGACGTTAGGTAACATAATTAGTGAACTCCATATAGTGATAACTGAGGTTATTCTAGACAAGCAGCTAATGAAACTAAGGTCATTAACTGACAATAACTAAAAACTGTAATCACATCCTATATTTTAATAACAGTGTAAGAATGAAGGTATTTCTATGCTTGCGTGCAATGGTATACATAAAAAAGGAACTAGATCAGTGAAGACCTTTTTTATTTAAGGATGTGGAAAATTGAATCAATTTGTGAATAAATAAAATAACAGAATGGTAAAGTTAAGAATGCTGTGGAAGGTGTTGGGTCACAGTAAGGAGGGAGACAATTGAAGATCTGAGATTAAACTAGACTATGGAGTAAATGACAGGTAGCAAGAGTCTAAGTCCTAAATATGTCAAACAGTGATTGATGGTTTCATCATTCAGATGTGAAAGAAGTTATTCCTAGTTAGGCATTAGCAGACTTGTTTTCTAGGGCAATGGATTGGTAAACCAGACAGAAAATCATTCTCATTACACTGACCACATATTTCATATTATGTTGCTGAAACTAAAATGGGGAAAAGCTAGCATCCATGGACACTAGCAGCACATAATTTTAGACAGTTTTTGTATATACAGCATAGAGGTATCCTGGATGGCAGTGCAACCATCACATTTCTTTAAATCTACGTCTGCAGAATTAAAACAGCATGTGCTATACCCTGACTAGAGCTGTGTTGTCTCCTTTCTTGTGATATTAACGGTTTTGTATATCACTTAGGTTTGTATTCTTCTTTTGTTGCATATTGTAATGCACAATGCTTCCTGTGTTTTCCTGATACTGTGTGCTGAATAATAATGTTCTCAGGTCACTCCTGAAAGTAGGCACTATTCACTTAGCATAGCTACCTAATTATACAACTGAGAGTAACTAAATGCAGGAAATGAGAAGGTGCTATATAATGGCATGATTTTTGACCATGTTAAGTTATATCTCTGGAGCTTGAAGCCAATGATCAGTAACAGGCAAGGAGGTCACAAGCAGCTAACATTAAAATTAAAGGCAATAAAGTGGTCATAAATTATCCATTAATATATTTATCTTTGTTTGCTGTGAAAGTCCATATGGGATAAATTCCTTTTTCAGTGGAGGCCATGGTAGAAAAGCTCCACATTTAAGACTAGTTTTGACATATACATAAAATAAGTTAAATGATGTCAGAAAGAATACATGGTATAGGTTAATGTACATACATGAGAGAAAAAGCTTTACAATAGCTTACATAACATCATTTAGAAACAGGGCATGTACATAGCTTGCATGGTTATATACAGTGTTAATAATTCATTAGAAATAGACACAGGCTTGTATAAAGCAGAGAGAGATATGACATTGCAAAAGATACTGTGATACTACCTGCAATTTCTGTCAGTTTTAATATTGAAAACAAGAGACAACGTAACCATGGAAATATTAGAAAGGAAGGGAAGGTGGTTGATAGTGTAATATAGTATCATATGTCAGTAGCACAGCACTTATAAGAGTATTGTTACTTTTAAGAATGAGAAGTAAAGTAGTCAGGAAAGTGACAATGGTGGGGGCTACATGGACATAAGGAGTCTTAGTTTTGGAAAGATGAGGAGAGAGAGAGAGAGAGAGAGATGAAACTGTTTGGGTTAGTTTGGGTAACATTCTTCTGTTATGAGGACATTGTAAGGAGAAATCTCATAATAAACATCATCATGTTATTCTGTAATGAAAAGGCAATGAATACAGAATCAGTGCTTTCCGATGGATAAGACTAAGCAAGGAACTAGCAATGCAGACAGTGTCAGAAAAATGTAAAGCTAGTAGCAATAGAATCCATCTAGGAAATTCTTTCAAAAACATCCTTTCGTATATAAGGGATTGCATATTTTGAGTGCTGTACAGAAAGCTTTGGAAAGCTGCATGATCTACTTAATGGAATAGGGTGGAAGAGGTGTAGGACTAAAGGGCATGTTTAGCATATTTATGTATGTTGGAAGAGTCCAACAAGCACCTGCAGTGATGCGCCATGAAGTCCTCTGGTAACCTAACTGGCATTTTCCCTTGTGCGTCACATATCCTGGCTGCAATGATGCATAATGCCACTAAAATAGATGACATTCTGAATACCTTAAAGTTGTGGAGAGAATTATGCTTTCTGCATGCTTGTGATTTTAGGACACACACACACATGGGTTCCCGTTTCACAGCATCACCAGCTACATGTGTAGGCAGTACAAATCATGGCATGACAGTCCCAGGAGAAATCCAGTGAGAGCTGAAGACAGAGGAAAAGGAGGTGAAGTACCATGGTACAGAACCAAGCAGAGGAAGAAAGACTGAAGATGTTGAAATGTGGATGGACAGAA
>NC_056739.1:1233904569-1233952069 GCF_019279795.1 Protopterus annectens
AGGGGGTAGGAGGGAGGGAAATTTGGACTGCAGCAATGGACATCCTCGAACATCTACATTTATGGTAGGTACAAAACTGTACTATGTTCTTCGTCTACCATTGCTGCAGTCCTGACACATGGGTAGAATCCCAGAGCAACGGAAAACAGGGAGGATGGCCAACTAAACAGAATTAGGAGCTGCTAACATGCCCTGTAGAACAGCAGTGGCAAACCCAGCCCTAGACCTAGAATAAAGAGGTAAATGATAATGCCTAGTAAATGTATGTACAGAACTCCAAGTAGCTGCCTCCAAAATGTCCTTAGCAGCTACCCCTCTCAAAAAGCAGTAGAGGTGGCCGTAGCCCTAGTAGAGTGAGGCCTGATCCCAGCAGGAACATCTTTCCCATGATGAGAATAACAAAAGCAATACAATGGCCAATCCACTTGGAGATAGTGTGTTTTGAAACAGCTTTCCCTTGTGAAGTCAAAGCAAAAGAAACAAACAACTGTTGAGATCTTCTGAACTCATTGGTTCTGCTCAAATAATATCCTAAATGCCTATGCACATCCAAAGAATGCAAAACTTTCACCCCTTTATTTTGGGGGTCAACATAAAAAGTAGGCAAATGTATAGATTGGTTCAGTGCCACATTTGAAATTACTTTAGGCATAAAAGTAGGATTAGTACGTAAGGAAACTCTGTCCTTGTGAAAAATCAGAAATGGTTCTACTGCCACGAGGGCCTGTAATTCAGAGACCCTTCGAGTAGAAGTAACAGCCAACAAAAAAGCAGTCTTCCAAGACAACAACTTCAACTCAGCTGTAGCTGCAGGTGCAAATGGAGGCAGAGTCAGCTTCCCCAAAACAAAAGTAAGATCCCAGGCTGGAGTGGGAGCTCTTTCGGGGACTTATATTCTTTGCCCCTCTAAGAAACTGTTTAACCAATGGATGAGAAAACAAAGGAGGGTCACATTCATAGTGAGCAGAAATAGCTGCAGCATGCACTTTAACAGAAGAGAAAGACAATCCCTTGTCTAACAAAACAGTCAAATATTGCAAAATACAACTCAAGTTAGGCAATTTAACATCAAAGCCGTGAGCTGCACTCCAAAGAAAAACCTCTTCCATTTATCAGCATAAACTTTCCGAGTAGTAGGACGCCTGGCTTCCAAAAGAACATCCAAAACTTGTTGTGGAAGCTGCAGGCCTTCCTTCCTCAAAACTGAATTCTCCAGGCTGTCAGGTAAAGAAATTGCACGCTGATATTGAGAAAATGATTGTCCTCCTGAGTCAATAAGTGAGGAATCTGTGGTAATGGCCAAGGTGTCCCAAGAATTAAACTCCTTAAGAGAGGGTACCAATGTTGTCGAGGCCAACCTGGTGCTATCAGAATCATGCGAGGCATTTCCCTCCTGACTTTCAACAATACCTTTGGAAGAAGAGGCAAAGGAGGAAAGGCATACACGCAGGTTTCTCCAGCTGAAGGATAGTGCATCTATTTTCCAGGCTTTCGGATGAAATAGCCTTGTGCAAAACATTGGCAGTTGATAATTCAGAGGAGAAGCGAACAGATCTATGTCTGGAGTTCCCCAAGCCATGGTCAACTGCAGAAACACCTGATGATCCAACTTCCATTCACGAGGATCCACAATCTGTCTGCTCAGAACATCTGCTAAAGAATTTTGTGCTCCTGGCAGAAACAGTGCTCGAAGAGTGATGTGCAGTTTTAAAGCAGTTTCCCATACTAGCATTACTTGTCTGCACAATGGATAAGAATGGGTTCCCCCTTGCTTGTTGATGTACCACATGACTGTTGTGTCATCTGTTCGAATCAACACCAGTCCTGATTGAAGTAGGCTCTTGAATGCTTCCAAAGCAAATTGAACTGCCAGCATCTCTTTCATGTTGATATGTAAATGAAGTAGCTCTGGGGGCCAAAGGTCTTGAATCCATTTTCCTTCGAGATGAGCTCCCCAGGCCGACTCCGAGGCCTGTCGTTAATATCTGACATGCCTCTGGCTGGGTCACAGAGAGTCCCTTGTTTAGGTGACATTCCTGAGCCCACCACAGAAATTCTTTTTGTATGCAAGGGAGAATCTGAATGACAGTGTCCAAATCGTGGCTGTGTTGAGTCCACACGCTTTTGAGATACCATTGTAACTTCCTCATATGCAGTGTGGCATTGGGAAGCACTAGAATACAAGATGCCATGAACCCTAAGGCTTGAAGGACTGTCTTTGCAGTCAGCCTGGACATTACTGAAAGCTGTTGGAAGTATTGATGAAGATGTCTTTGTTTGTCCAGGGTAAGAAATGCCATCTGGGTCGCTGTATTCAGTCTCACACCCAGAAAACACATCTCTTGTGAGGGTACTAGACTGGACTTTATTTCGTTCACAGAATACCCTAGGCATCTTAAAACTGTCATTACATAGTGAAGATGTTGAAGAAGTTCTTGCTTGCCTTGAGCCAGAAACAAACAGTCGTCCAGATAAGGATAAATTTGAATTCCTTGTAGTCTGAAAAAAGCAATTACTGGAGCCAGGACTTTCGTGAATACCCTGGGCGCAGTAGACAAGCCAAAGGGCAATGCAGAGAACTGACAATGCAAATTCCCATTCCGAAATCCCAGGAACGTCCTGGAACTGGGCCTGATAGGAATGTGAAGATAGGCCTCTATGAGCCTTGCCCAGCATAGGCAGCAACTGCTGCAACGTTAACATCTTGAACTTTGGAATTTCCAAAAAGGTGTTTAGAATGGATAAACCCAGAATTGGTCTCCAAGTATTTACTTCCTTTGGCACTAAGAAAAGACAGGAATAAAACCCTGTGCCTCCTTCAGCAGAAGGTACTTCCTGTATTGCCCTCCACTGAAGCAGAGAAGAAATTTTTTTTTTTTTTTCCCCATGCTTCCAGTCTTTGCTGATGAGGCACATCTGGCATACCTTCGAAAGGAGAGAAAGTGTGGAAATAAAATTTGTAGCCTCGATTTACAATGTCCAATACCCATTTGTCCTGGGTAACCAAATGCCAATACTTTTGAAAAGTTCCAGTTTTCCTCCTAGAGGAGCTGCCAGCATGGCAGAATCCGGCAGCTGAAGACGCAGGTCATTGAGTTTGTTTCCGAAAGGACTGATCCCTGCCCTCCCCAGCAGAAGGGGTAAAAGAACCCAAAGTTCTAGGAGTAGCAGGGCCCTGAGAGGAAGCTCTACCCCTACCTCGTAGACCTGCCCCTAGACTGATAATCTGAAGAGGGAAAAGACCACCCTTTAGTAGGCCAATTCCTACTGAACTTAGGGGGCTGAACCTGTAAACAATCCTTAACTGTCTGCATAGACTTAGCTTTTTCCTCCATTTCTCAAAACTGATTCAACCGAGGGCCAAAAGAACATCAGACTGCAAAGGAGCATCCATAAGCCGAGCCTTAACATGCTCTGACAATGTCCGAACTTTCAACCAGGCATGCCTGCGAAGAACTGAACTAGTAGCAGCCACCCTGGAAGAAGCCTGTAAAGCATCAAAACCATATTGCAAAGAATGCTTACCAACTTGTTCTGAAACATGCACTAAATCCAGAAGCTCTGTACATTCAATACCTTCAGATAAAGCATCAACTTTACAATTCAATTGGCCCAGCAAATAATTTAGACAATGTAAAGCTCTCATAGCTAAAGTGGAAGAGGTATACAACTTCTTACCCCACCAATCCAGAGCTCTAGCATCCTTGACCAAAGGAACTGGATTCTTAACCACAGCAGCCCTGACACCCTTGGGGCCTTGAGTAATGGTGTCTGGGTCAGCCCTAGGACCCTTGTATAAATACTAGTGAGCTTCCGTACCCTGCAGTATCTATCTGGTTTGGCAGGGCAGGAGGCAAAGAGTCAGGGTTAAGAGAAGCCTCAGAAAAAAAACAACCTGAACAACATCCAATACAGGGGGAATAGCCAAAGGCCTATGCTGAGGCAAAAACAAGAATACTCTAAGCCTTTTACGAGAATCAGAATAATCCTGGCCTTCCCATTTAAAATGCTCCCTCATGGAATGCAAGGTTTCAGAAAAAGAAAAATCTTCAGGAGGGGACGCAGAGGGAGGAGAATCCTCAGCCTCTGAATCAGAGTAGGGAGGGAAATCCTGGACCTCTTCCACAGAAGAAACAGAGTCATTGGAAGACTGATCCAGACCCTCTATCCCTGGCTCTACCCAGGGCCTTTTCTCAGGGGGAGGCATAGAACCCCTAATTAAAGTAATCAAATCCTCCGCCACCTTTAACATGTGCTTTCTAGGAGCTGGACCCCGTGGACAGACACCAGCAGGGGCAGATTTAGATTTAGAAAGGCTTTTACTATGAGAAGGGGGAGGCCTAGAAACTCTGTGAGGGGAGGGAACCACCGACACATGAGAAGCCCCTTCAGCCTGGCCTACAACAGGAGAAGCCACTTCTTGAAGTAGCAAAGGCTCCCCTGGAGACTCCGCTAAACTGTCAGAAGGAGCCGGCGAAGTAGTCGGTGGCTCTACCGAACCGGCGTCCGCAATGGACTCATCTTGTTTGGACCGCAAAGGAATACTCTTTGCGTTTTTTAGCCGAACTGGGCGGAGAATCCGACTGCATGTTATAATTGCACCGTCCACCAAACACTAGCCTAGCACAGTCCAAGCGACGTTTAATAGTGCGCATATCAAAGGCAGCACAAAAGCGACACCCAACAACGCCGTGCTCAGGCCCTAAACAAGGAATACAGAGTAAATGGTAATCCCTATGAGGAATCTGTTTCCCACAAGAAATACAGTTATTAACTTTTTCAGACATCCGGTAATACTGAGGCAAGAAAAAGACAAAAGTGTCCCCAACGGGGTACTCAGCCCAGCATGGTCTCCGGTCTGAAACTCGAAAACCGACAATTCCAGAAAGCCGAACGGCACTTGCAAACACTGCTTCTGCTTAGGACCACGCGGCAAGAAAGACTGAGGGTATGGCGTCGGTCATGCGCATTTGTACTGGCACATACTGATGTCAGCCTCGAGCGCCATGACCGACGCCAGATTCTAGCCCTTTGGTATTCGGGCCGATGGTGGACAGCGGAATACCCATGTGTCAGGACTGCAGCAATGGTAGACGAAGAACATCAGTATTTATAACAGGTTACTGCTTTACACTGTTGTGGGTTTGTGTATCTTATGCCGCTTTCTGGTGCAGCTTAGTATGATGATGGCCTGACTTTACAGATGTCTTTACTGTGTACTTCTATACTCAGGACAGTTTAGATATGTGACTTAGCACATAGCATAGATCGTATTGTTGTCCTGCAGTGTTCATCCAGTTTACTGCTCACATAACTGGGCGCAAAAGTCGAACTATAGAACAGACCTTTGTATGACATTCCTCCTCTGTCAGACCAGCACTCTCTGTTTGTTCATGCCTGCAGGTGTATGTGTGTTACTGCTCTATGCTATGTTGCATATCTTTGGATTGTTGAAATGGGCTTCTACTGATATGATGGGTGATACTGCAACGGTTGTATGTCTGAAGGGGTGTGGTCATTCCTTACTCCATTACTTTGTGCTGTATATTTCCATCTGTACAGTTGTTCTGTGATGGGTGCCTTTGGTGTGTGTGACTGTAGCACTGGCCCTGATGGGAGCCACTGCTGGGTGTAACTGTAGTACTGGCTCTGATGGGAGCCACCGCTGGGTGTAACTGTAGTACTGGCCCTGATGGATTGTACTGTGGACATACCAGCTATGATGCTACAGCAGTTTGTTTCATTATCACGTAAGGGGATTATGTAAGAATTTGTCAGATATGTTGTATACTGTTGATACCGGTTCCCAACAGATATGTGATGTATGCTGTATATATGGCAGTGTCTGCACATTTATGTATGTGACCAGTGATTGCTATCTGTAACTTTTATTTTGCTAGGCAGAAAAGAGAGAGTAGCCCAGCTAGTAATATACTGAAGACTGCTCTGTAGTCTAGTATGCAACAAGAAAATGTTATATCATATTTTATCCATTTCTGGAATGCTGTCTTTTCTTTGTAATATGAGCTATCCCTGCTAACTTGTATATGTTGTTTGTAAAATGAGACATCACATTGCAATGGGAATTTGCAGAGAGTAGCTGCTCTGTGAACATCTGTGGGGGAAGAGGTCTTTTTTACTTTGGACGATCCACCCTGAGGATTATAGTCACCACAGCACTGAGGAGGCCACAGCCATTGGAGGCATATACATGTTGTGACCCAGCCTGTGTAATATGTTCTGGGATTAAACATTAGGCCCTGGTTTACGTGCCAGCAATTCATCAGTGTATATCCTACTGTGGTGAACCAATGCCTGTGTTGTGTCATCAACTGCTTGTTATCCCTTTCCTGTAGAAATGTGAACTGGCTATACATGTTTTAGGGTCTCTTAAGGGGTTGCAACCATATATGGCTGTTATTATTTAGAAAGCATGGTGTGTGTACAATGGATTATCATAGCGTTCACAACATACCTGCTCAGCTCTGCAAACTCTCCTGGAGTGAGACAAATATTCATATAATTCAAAGTTTTTGTATAGCTTTTCTAATGTTAGGTGCATTTATCTTTTTGGAGTATGGTGCTCTGTTTCTTTTCTTTTTTTTTTTTTTTTACTTGATATTAACTGTTCTGCATTAGCGACCATATATGGCTGTTATTATTTAGAAAGCATGGTGTGTGTACAATGGATTATCATAGCGTTCACAACATACCTGCTCAGCTCTGCAAACTCTCCTGGAGTGAGACAAATATTCATATAATTCAAAGTTTTTGTATAGCTTTTCTAATGTTAGGTGCATTTATCTTTTTAGAGTATGGTGCTCTGTTTCTTTTCTTTTTTTTTTTTTTTTTACTTGATATTAACTGTTCTGCATTAGCGTTGTTGCCTCACAGCAAGATGTTCTCCTGTTCGATTCTCGGCTGGAGTGCGAGGAGTGCCTTCGGTGTGGAGTCTGCATGTCCCCCCCCACAGTTGGGTGGGCATTCGAAAGACATGCGTAAATGGGTGTGCCTTCATTGAAGGTTGAACGTCGAGCTGGCACCTCGACGTTCGTGAAAATCTACTGCCAAACATTAGCGGACCGGAGTTCCGCTGTGGTGACCCCTAACCTGGAAAAGCCAAAAGACAACAACAACAACAACAACAACAACATCATTTAACTGTTCTGCATTATTTCCATGTTATATGTAGAGCTTACACTCACCAGGAATCCAATAAAATGCATTTGTACAACTGGATATTGCTGGTTAACAAATATAAGTAAATGATATATGCCTTGACACCGAATGCTTCTCTGTGCTTGCAGTGAATTTGTGGCAGCCATGTATTTGCAGTTGAATTTCACTTTGGCCATTGTCCCCAACAAAATGTACAACATGGAAATATCTTGCGACCTAGTAGCGTGAGCCCAGGTGTGCTGTGCTCTTCCCCAATTGTGCCCTTCCACACAACTATTTATATATTTATTAGAAGGGGTGCAGTCTTTTTATGGGTCATTTGCACATATGGCTTTTAGCCATCTTCCTGTTCTCAGCAAAGCTGCACAGCTCTGTAAACATTTTTGAAGTGTTTTAAATCCTTCCTTACAGGTGAACATTTAGGTAAGTTTAGACAATGTTAGATTTTGTGTATTACTCGAGTGTACATTGGTGATGCTGTCTTTCACTGTCTTGACATCCATTTTGTTGTTTTAGATTTTTATACTATTACTCTGTTTGGTTAATAGGCAAAGATTCCAGCTTTGCAGACTGATGAACTCTTAATGTGTTTTCAGTTATTCCCTTTATGGTACTGTGTTGTTTTACAGATGAGTAGACCATTTGGAATCCAGTCCTTGAAAGAAATCTAACAAAAGTGCTGTGTATGTTACATTATTAATAACTTTGTTTTTCTTAAAAAAAATATATATATATATATATATATATATATATATATATATATATATATATATATATATATATATATATATATATATATCCAACTGTTGTCTTAGGGTTGTGCTGCTAATCTGCAGTGCTGTTCAGGCTGTAAAGGTCCTATTGCTTTCATATTTGTAGTGGATCCCAAGCATTCATATGTATTGGATGCAGTGCATTCATCTTGTATTACTGTTTTAAGCTGTGACTGTTGCAGATCTGAGACAAGCAGACAAATGCAGTGTGTGGCACAGGGATACAAGTAACGACTGACTACCAAGTGCAGTGAGTGTTGTGGGGATACAAGTAGCAGCTGACTACCAGGTAAAGTGCATGGCATGGGGATACAAATAGCAACTATCTTGGCCTTTACTGCCATTTGTGAATTGCAGTTGTTATGGTTTTGTGGATTATATTTTAGCACAGGAGCTTCAATACTATGTTCAACATTTTTCAATGGCTGCTTATTTGATTTTTGTTATATAACACACTCCCCTTCAGTGCTTACTGACTTTAGATGCATCATGCTGCATTTTAGTTTAGAATACTTGTTTGGCATAGAGAGAAATGCAGATATAGACAATCAGACAAGCAACCACCAAATGGTCAAATGGACGTACATGCACTCACATATTTATTTAAAAATATTTTTAAACCCATTCATGTACTAAGTACTACAGCTGTAGTGATTGTTTAAAGTTGGTATACCAACTTTATATTTCATTCTTTGAATTGCCCTTTACATTATTGCTACTAGATGCAGGGTATTTATAAGTAAATCATTCAGAGCTGTAGTGATTCTTTAAAGTTAGTATTGTGAAGATAGGTGAAGCCTGCCAGCTAGCTAGATAGAATTTTGTAGATAATTCTGTCATTTGTAAATATTAATGTAAGCCACAGGCTGTAGAGGATATGGAAATGCAAAAATGTAACAACAGTGCACTCTGCTGTAACAAAGCTGATAAGTCAAGCATGGTGAAATTCTTTGATCTAAAATTTGGAGCCGGGATGTCTAGATAAAGGCATTCTGCCTATTGTTTTGAGGCCAGAGTTAATGGCTAGAATTTGCATGTATAATTTCTTTTATTATTCTGGCTTCCTGGCCAGCTGCAAGATCAAGGGCTATTAACCTCTGAGAGTCTGTTAGCCTGGGAACCAGTAAGAAATGATGAAATCTGAAATGAATCAGTGGTACTGTGTTATCAATTACATCTGAGTGACGCCTCCAGGTGCATCTGCAGTTACCTCCTACTGCTCCTCTAGGCGTCAAATATTGCTTGTTCATATTTGCATTAATAATTCCAAAACCATGCCCTGTACAAGGTATCAGAATATTTTATCTTGAAGCATACATGATGGCAAACACAACTGTATTGATATTTGACCTATGTCAATGAGTATTTGTTAGAATTGTAAGGTGATAACTTTATTTTTTAAAGGCTCAAGCCACTAGGAGTTAAAGGTGCACAATCAAAAGAGCTGTACTGGAGGGAATGAGTTAAGGACAGAAAGAATTAGATCATTTGAGCATTTTTGTCTTGAGAACATCCAACATCACCAGCACTGGCTGTTTTTATATGTAAGTTATTTAGAACTGTGTTTCTCTTACAAATAGCTAGGAATTAAGAAGCTTAGACTAAGTGTTTTTGTGTGTTGATGTCAGAACTTTTATACGGTATTATTCTTGACTAGTACCGTGTAGTCAGAAGTATTGTCTTGTGGTTTTATTATGAAATATTTTTAAACCTTTCAACTGTGGCTGTTTTATATAGAGTTAATTTAAGTTCTAGAGTACATTGCATGTATACAGTGATACTGTACCAAGTCACTCTAATAAGCCTTGACTGTTCAGTCACACTTACCATTTGGTTAATAATATTGCACAGTAATAATTGGACACACTTTCAGATGGGCCTTTGAGTAGCTGATATTAGTGGGTGGTGGCAGCTGGTACTACCTTTTAGACTGGGCAGAAAAGGGGCACAGCTGGAGAACTTGTGCAGCCTTTCCCAGGAGTGTCTGTGTGGTTGTATAAACTCTTATCTCAAAGTGTGTGTGTGTCAGCTACTTGGGCAGGGACACGAAGCACTGGTTGGACAGAGAGGTTGCTGGAGGTTTTAGCTTGCCCATCTAGGCTGAGATCTAGACCCTATAGCTGTGCCAGTGGGGAGTCTTATTGGGGACCTGGAGAGAAAGGGAGAAACCAGCTCCAGACTGACTGTGATCTCTGTGTGCTCTTAAGGGAAACTGTACTTTACTGTGTGTCTATTTATTATCCTTTCCCTATATGGATGCCCCTCACTGGTGTTAGTGGTGAGGATTGAGGCTCTTTGATTGCTGGGCCAGTGCACGGGCATCACATATTAATTGTTTGTCAGTGGTGGGATATCCACAACACATATTAATTGGTTGGCAAATACTAATTGGCTTGTAGTGGTGCGGCTAGAGTGAATTCCTGTAGCTTGTGTATAGTGATCACTGAAGGTGTTTTGTACTCTAAATCAGCCATGCAGTGAATACTCAGAGTTGAGATCACAATTGTTTTATTTATTTTGTTAGCTTAGTTAGTCAGGGAGAGCAGGCAGCATGTCAGCAGAGGAGTACGGAAAGCTGACAAAGAGCCAGCTGGCTGAGATGTGCCAGGCTAGGGGACTGGTGCATGGAAACCTGACTAAGGCAGACATGATTGCAGCTTTGTTCACAGCTGCATCAGAAAACAGCAATCAGGAGGATGATCAGACTGGCAGTGGAGGTTTACCACCCTCAGAGAATGGACAGCTCAACCTTTCTGCAGAGGACTTAAAAATCGATCTGGAGCTAAAGAGGCTTGAGTTGGAGGCCAGGCATTTGGAAACAGAAGCAGCTGAGAGACTGAGGTGTCTCTGGGCTGAGGAGAATGAGAAGCTGCTATGCCTGGTAGCTGAGGAAAAGGAGAGGCAGAGGCAGCATGAGAGGGAGATGCTGACTCTTCACCAGAGTCATGGAGGTAATGGGGAAGGGTGTAACTGGACCCCAGAAGCACAAAAGGTCAGTAAATTTCTTCCACAGTCTAAAGAGGGGGATAATTTTGATAGTTTCATTCATATGTTTGAGAGGGTATGTAAACAGTATGATGTTGACCAAAGGCTCTGGGTATAGTTCCCAACCTCCTTACTCCATGGTAAAGCTGTAACTGTGTTGTCTAAAATGTCTGATGTTGACTGTTTTAATTACACTATTGTTAAGCATTGCTTGTTAGAATGTTTTAAGCTAACACCTGAAACTTATAAGAAAAAGTTTTGTGAGCATAGATGCAATGCAGATGAAAGTGTGTGTGAATATGTTGCTGAACTGAGCAGTTATTTTCAAAGGGGGGGGTGAGTGGAAGTCAGGCCACCTCTTTTGAAGGCTGGCAGACCTTTTGGTGAGAGAACAAGCCATTAGCAGTTTGCCTGAGGACATGAGGATCTGGTTAGCTGATAGACAATGTGCTACTTCAGATGAGTTGGGGAAGAAGGGAGACCTATACCCAGCAAGCAGGGCATCCCTGCACAGGAAAGGGACCCCCAGTACTGCTCATGGGTCTAAAGGAACCCATGGTGGGCAGCACAGACTGCCCCAACAGAATCTGCCAGTAGCAGGGGAAGCCACTAGTCCAGGTACACATCCAGGGCATAGGGTTAAATGTTTTGAATGCAAACAGTGGGGCCATGTGGCATACAGATGTCCACGAAGGCAAGGTGGGGAACAAAAGTGAGAGAGCCAGTGAATGGGAAAGACAAAATGTCAATAGTAGGTTGTCTTGAGACAACAGGGGTACTGAACTACCATCCTGCAGATGTCCTGATAGGGAAGGATTTGGATGAGGCAGTGCCATGTGCTTATGCAATTACACACAGTCAGGCTAGGAGACAAGCATGTGGGTCTGGTAGCCTGGGGGAGACCCTGACAGACTGTATACTTGGAGCCAGGACTGATGAGGTGGTTACTTCAGGGAGGGAGCTACTCTGTAGCAGTGAGACTGAATGTGAGCCGCAGCTGCTTGTGAGTACTGATGTTCCCTTGGACGGAGTGACTGCAAAGGTAGAGGTAAGTAATAGTACCCAGGCTGACAGTGGGGCACCACTGTCAGAAGATGCCAGACTTCCTGTGGAAGGAGAGCTGGGAAGGGTTACAAAAAGGGAGTTGCGACAGGCTCAGCTCTCAGACCGTACATTGCAAGGCCTGAGGCAGGTGGCTAGGGAGGCACCTGATTCCCAAGGGAAGGGGGAATCTTTATACTGGGACAAAGGGTTACTGTATAGAGAGTGGACCCCTGAGAGAGGGCTAGAAGGTGAGAGAGTACAGCAGTTGGTAGTGTCTAGAGCCTACCCTCTGGCACTTCTAGTCATAGCCCATGATATTCCCTTTGCAGGTCATATGGGCATAAAATGTACAGAGACATATTATGCAGAACTTCTATTGGCCTGGAATTTCCAGAGATGTAACAGGGTACTGCAGGACCTGTGAGCAGTGTCAAAAGGTAGGCAAGGCAGGAGACAAGGTGAAAGCTCTTTTGATGCCTTTGCCTGTGATTGAGGGGCCATTTCAGAGGGTAGCTATGATATTGGGGAGGCCTCTGAGTGCCCCAAGTTACACAGGGAAAAACTATGTCCTAGTGGTAGTGGATTATGCTACACGATACCCTGAGGCAGTAGCTCTGTCCTCCATTGAGGCACAAAAGCTGGCAAATGCTTTGTTAGAGATTTTCAGCAGGCTAGGTTTCCCAAAGGAAATACTGACTGACAGAGGTGGCAATTTCAGGTCAGACCTGCTGGCTTGTCTGTGGAAGTACTGTGAGGTGAAGCACATGCAGACCACCCCGTACAATTCCCAGACTGATGGTCTTGTTGAGAGGTTAAACTCTTTGATCAAGTTCATACTATGAGAATTTGCAGACCAGTTTAAGAGGGAGTGGGACAAATATTTGCCCCATCTGTTGTTTGCTTACAGAGGGGTTCACAGGAATCCACAGGGTTTTCAACCTTTGAGTTGCTGTATGGGCATAGGGCAAGGGGACCTCTAGATTTAATTCAAGATGAGTGTGAACCTCACAAGGAGTCTGTTGTGGCATATATCCTAAACCTCAGGACAAGTCTCAGGAGACTCATGGGTTTGGCTCAGGAGAACCTGGAAGAAGCCCAACAACAGAAAAAGTTATGGTATGATAGGAATGCTCGAGCTAGAGAGTATGCTGTAGGGCAGCAGGTAATGGTTCTTATTCCTGTCAGACACAACAAGCTGCAAGCAGCTTGGGAGGGACCCACAAGATGGTAAGAAAGGTAAGTGATGTTAACTACATGGTAGAACTACTAGGCAGGAGGCAGGGGCACAAATTGCACCATGTTAACATGATGAAACCTTACCATGATAGGGAGGCTGTTGTGATGAGCATTTGCAGTGGATTGCAGGATGAGTCTGAGGGAGATCTGGTGACTGATCTCCTCAGTGAGGCTCGGACTGACATCTCAGTGGAAGGGGTAGCAATGGCCCAGCAGCTATCTCCTACCCAAGTTCAAGAAATCCAAGCAGTGTTACAGGAGTTTGGGGACATGTTCACTGGGAAACCAGGGTGCACCCACCTGGTGCAGCACCAGGTGGATACAGGACCAAAAAGGCCTATTAGACAGGCCCCTTATAGGGTGCCTGAGAGAGTCAAACAGACTGTGTGGGAGGAGATACAGGAGATGTTGGAACTAGGGGTGATTCAGGAGTCCAACAGTTCCTGGGCCTCCCCAGTGGTGCTGGTCCAAAGAAGAATGGCAGCACCATGTTCTGTGTGGACTACAGGAAATTGAATAGTCACACAAAGTCAGATGCTTACCCTATGCCTAGGACAGATGAGGCTCTAGATCAGCTAGGCGGGGCTAAGTATCTTACAACCATTGATCTTACCAAGGGTTACTGGCAGGTGCCCTTGACTCCCAGTGCTAGAGAGAAGTCAGCCTTTGTCACTCCTTTTGGCTTGTATGAGTTCACATAAATGCCCTTTGGGATGAAAAATGCCCCAGCAACTTTACAGAAGCTGGTAGATCATATCCTAGCAGGAGCAGGAGGGTTTGCCCTTGCTTACCTAGATGATATTGCCATCTACAGCCATTGCTGGCAAGAGCACCTTCAACATGTCAGGGAGGTGCTGGGCAGACTACAGAGGGCAGGGTTGACCATTAAGCTCAGCAAATGTCAGGTGGGTATGGCAAAGGTCTCCTACTTGGGACATAGAGTGGGGAGTGGTAAGATCAGGCCAGAACCTGCCAAAGTGAAAGCCATTCAGGCATGACCTGCACCTATTACCAAAAAGCAGATGAGGGCATTCTTAGGGACAGCAGGGTACTACAGAAAGTTCGTCCACAGTTATAATACCATAGCTGCTTCCCTCACAGACCTGACAAGGAAGAACAGGCCAGTTAAAGCAGTGTGGACCCCAGCATGTGAGCAGGCATTCCAGGAGCTTAAGGAAGTTTTGGGAGGACCCCCTGTGTTAGCCAGTTCAGATTACAGCAAAGAATTTGTTGTGTAGGTGGATGCTTTGAACCATGGGGTGGGGGCTGTACTTAGCCAGATTTGTTCAGATGGAGAAGAGCACCCAGTGGTTTATCTCAGTCGTAGGCTGCAACCCAGGGAGGAATGGTATGCAGCTGTAGAAAAGGTATGTGTAGCCATAGTGTGGGCAGTGCAAAAACTTCATCTTTATCTGTATGGAAGAAAATGCACTGAAGTGACAGATCACAACCCCCTAACATGGTTACACAGAGCCTGCCAGCAAAATGCCAAGTTGCTAAGATGGAGCCTAGTGTTGCAAGCATATGATATGTTAGTGAAGCACTGCAGTGGGATTAGCAGTGCCAACACAGATGGGCCCTCAAGACAGGGAATGGGGTAAGGTATACTCAGATAGACCTAACCCTCTCAAGCAAAGTTTCTCAAGGGTCACTTGAAAAACTAGCTTGAGTTCCCTGGGGGGGGGGGGTGAAGATAGGTGAAGGCTGCCAGCCTAGCTAGATAGAATTTTGTAGATAATTCTGTCATTTGTAAATATTAATGTAAGCCACATGCTTGTTTTCTTAAATATGAAAAGACTGTAGTGGATGTGGAACTGCAAAGATAAGTCAAGCATGGTGAAATTCTTTGATCTAAAATTAGGAGCCGAGATGTCTAGAGAAAGGCATTCTGCCTATTGCTTTGATGCCAGAGTTAATGGCTAGAATTTGCATGTATAATTTCTTTTTTTGTTCTGGCTTCCTGACCAGCTGCAAGATCAAGGGCTATTAACCTCAGAGAGTCTGTTAGCCTGGGAACCAGAAAGAAATGATGTAATCTGAAATGAGTCAGTGGTACTGTGTTATCAATTTAAGGACAGAAAGAATGAGAGCATTTGAGCATTTTTGTCTTGAGAACATCCAACATCACCAGCACTGGCTATTTCTATATGTAAGATATTTAGAACCGTATTTCTCTTAGTCTAATCTTCTTAATTCCTAGCTATTTCTAAGTGTTTTTCTGTGTTGATGTCAGAACTTTTATATGGTATTAAGTATTTCTCTGTGATCTCTGAACTCTTGACTAGCACTGTGTAGTAAGAAGTATTGTCTTGTGTTTTTATTATTTATTATTAAATATTTTTAAACCTTTCAACTGTGGCTGTTTTATGTAGAGTTAATTTAAGCTCTAGAGTACATTGCATGTATATAGTGATACTGTACCAAGTCACTCTAATAAGCCTTGACTGTTCAGTCACACTTACCATTTTGATAATAATATTGCACAGTAATAATTGGACACCCTTTCAGAAGGGCCTTTGAGTAGCTGATATTAGTGGATGGTGGCAGCTGGTACTACCTTTTAGACTGGGAAGAAAAGGGGCACAGCTGGAGAACCTGTGCCAGCCTTCCCCAAGAGTGTCTGTGTGGTTGTATAAACTCTTATCTCAAAGTGTGTATGTCAGCGACTTGCACAGGGACATTAAGCACTGGTTGGACAGAGAGGGTACTGGAGGTTTTAGCTTGCCCACTAGGCTGAGATCTGGACCCTATAGCTGTGCCAGTGGGGAGTCTTATTGGGGACCTGGAGAGAAAGGGAGAAATGAGCCCCAGACTGACTGTGATCTCTGTGTGCTCTTAAGGGAAATTTTACTTTACTGTGTGTGTGTATTTATTATCCTTTCCCTATATGGACGCCCCTCACTGGTGAGGATATAGGCTCCTTGATTGCTGGGCCAGTGCACGGGCGTCACAAGTATACCAACTTTATAGTTCATTCTTTGAATTACTGGTTACATTTTTGCTACTAGATGCAGTGTATTTATAATTAAATCATTCTGTTCACTCATGCTCTAAGATACATGAAACACTATTAAAATATCTCTTGGCTGTAACAATAATCAGTTATGTCTGTTCTACCATACTGTATTGCCTCTGCTTTCTCACTTTGCTTTCTATGGTGTCTTCATGAACGGTGAAGCTAATTTTTGTACTACTTCTGGTTTCTGTCCATTGCATTTTATTTTGTACACAGTACTACAAACTCTTTTACTTTACAGTTTGTGACTGAAAAGTGACCCTTAGGTGTGCCTTGCTACACAACCATGACTTTCAGCAGATTTTCTTTTGACACACTAATCTAGTCTCTCTTTACTGTTTTTCCTCCTGGACTTCTGGTTCTGTGAAAAGTACCACTTAGAATATTGCATGTAGTTATGAAAGTTCTGCTGTCTTAGCTTTCTCATTAATGGTGAACTGCTGAAAACGCAGGCTGCAAAATAACACCAGAGTGCAGCTGAACAGTTGTTTTAGTATTCGTTATATGTCAACATGATGTTTAATTCAGAATAGATAACCAATTATATGACACTTCCACTTTTAGAGTTTGACTGATACAGTTTTAAGGTTGGATTTGCAGACTTTGCCACTGTCTGTTCCTTATCCTTTTCCAGGAAACTAAGGTATTATCATTATTCAGTCTTCACTGAACAATGTATCCTGACCCAGGGGAGTGATGTTTTCAGACAACCAATATCTTTCTCTTGTTTTCTGAAATATGGTGCTATGACCCCAATTCTATTATTCCCATCACAATGCAAAACAATTATATCAGCTGAGTACCATTCAGAAAGGGTATCAGGTGAGCTATACCAGCTTAATTCTTGGTACCTCCAATTCAATGGCCATTTTTATTTTGTGATACTACAGCCTTGACATTAATAAATGTACAATATGTCAGAATATTGTTTTGTCATTATTATTTATTGTTACAGTAAATTATTGTTTTAGGTAACTCAGAAGCTGTCAAAAGATCATGGCCATTTTAAATATTAATAGCAAATGATACTTTTATCAGCTACACTTGGCAGTTCACATTAGTATCTTATATTTTCAAAAATGTGGCTTTATCATGTAATTCTGTTTGTTTAATAGGTTTATAACTATTCATGATATTCAAAATTGTGCATTTATTATATAATTCCATATGTTTGATAACTATTCTGTAATAATTAACCTGTTTATAACTAATACCTTACATACAAGTACAGGCAAGCATGATTGCAATTATGCTACCAGAGATGAAACTTAGTAACTAGTAAATCATGATAAAAAAGTATTATTCTGTTCAGCCCTGTAGATGTGATTGTATGTCTAAAAAAATCTAGGTTGCAGACTGTATGTTGAACTAAAGTGATGATATGGTCATTCTTACATGAGTCTGAGTGTTATAAAAAGGGGGGAATAATTGGTCACTTAATGAATAAAAAGCAAGAAGATAAAAATAGTTTGCACACAGTACTTGATGGTTTAGAAATGAAGACATTTAACAGATGGCATAAAGGACGAACATACCCTTGGTGGCTTTACAGAAGTAATGGTACTTGGTGTTTTGATTTGCTTTACAATAGAAATTCAATAGACTGTGAAAATATACAGGATTCTGTAATTAAAAATTACCTTCTTCTTCTTTTGGCTGCTCCTGTTAGGGGTCATCACAGCTGATCAACTGTTTCCATTTCTTCCTGTCCTCTGCATCTTGTTCTGTCACACCAACCACTTGCATGTCCTCTCTCACCACATCCATAAACCTTATCTTAGGCCTTCCTCTTTTCCTGTTACCTGGCAGCTTCATCCTTAGCATGTTTTTCCCAATATACTCTGCATCCTTCCTCAGCACATGTCCAAACCAACATAATCTTGCCTCTCTAGCTTTGTCTCCAAACCTACCAACCTGGGCTGACCCTCTAATATACTTATTCCTAATCCTGTCCATCCTCGTCACACCCAGTGCAAATCTTAACATCTTCAACTCTGCCATGTCAAGCTCTGACTCCTGCCTTTTTGTCAATGCCACTGTCTCCAACCCAGATAACATAGCTCATCTCACTTAACCCTCTTGTAGACCTTCCCTTTCACTCTTACTGGTACTCGTCTGTCACAAATCACTCCTGACACTCTTCTCCACCCACTCCATCCTGCCTGTACTCTCTTCTTCACCTCTCTTCCACACTCACCATTACTCTGAACTGTTGATCCCAAGTATTTAAACTCACCCACCTTTGCCACCTCTACTTCCTCTATCCTCCCGCTCATTCACACACACATATTCTGTCTTAGTCCTGCTAGCCTTCATTCCTCTTCTCTCTAGAGCATATCTCCACCTCTCCAGGGTCTCCTCCACCTGTTCCCTACTCTCACTACAGATCACAATGTCATCTGCAAACATCATAGTCCACTGGAACTCCTGTCTGATCTCGTCTGTCAACCTGTCCATCACCATTGCAAATAAGAAAGGGATTAGAGCTGATCCTTGATGCAATCCCACCTCCACCTTAAATGCATCCGTCACTCCCACCGCAGACCTCACCGCTGTGACACTACCCTCGTACATATCTTATACCACTCTTACATACTTCTCTGACACTCCCAACTTCCTCATACAATACCACAACTCCTCTCTACGCACCCTGTCATATGCTTTCTCTAAGTCCAGAAAGACACAATGCAACTCCTTCTGACCTTCTCTGTACTTCTCCATCAACACTCAGAGCAAATATCGCATCTGTAGTGCTTTTTCCTGGCATGAAACCATACTGCGAATCACTAATCATCACCTTGCTTCTTAACCTAGCTTCCACTACTCTTTCCCATAACTTCATGCTGTAACTGATCAATTTAATCCCTCTGTAGTTACTGCAGATCTGCACATCACCCTTATTCTTAAAAATCGGTACCAAAACACTTTTTCTCCATTCCTCAGGCACCCTCTCACTTTTCAAGATTTTGGTAAACAATCTAGTTAAAAACTCCACTGCCATTTCACCTAAACACCTCCATGCTTCCACAGGTATGTCATCTGGACCAACAGCCTTTCCATTCTTCATCCTGTTCGTAGCTATCCTTACTTCCTCCTTGCTAATCCACTGCACTTCATGATTCACTATCCACATATCATCCAACCTTCTCTACCTCTCATTCTCTTCATTCATCAGCCCCTCAAAGTACTCTTTCCATCTGCTCAACACCCTCTCCTCGCTTGTGAGTACATTTCCCTCATTATCCTTTATCACCCTTATGTGCTGCACATCTTTACTAGCTTGGCCCCTCTGTCTAGCCAATTGGTACAGGTCCTTTTCTCCCTCCTTAGTGTCCAACCTTTCATACAACTCTTCATGCACCTTATCCTTAGCCTTCACCACATCTCTCTTTGGCATGCACCTCATCTCCTTATACTCTTGTCTACTTTCTTCATCTCTTTGACAATCTCACTTCTTCTTCACCAACCTCTTTCTCTGTATACTCTCCTGTACTTCTTCATTCCACCACCAGGTCTCCTTGTCCTCCTTCCTCTTTCCAGATGTCACACCAAGCACCTTTCTAGCCATCTCTCTTACTAGCTCTGCTATAGTTACCCAGCTATTCAGTAACTCTTCACTGCCACCCAGTGCCTGTCTTAACTCTTCCCTGAACTCCACCTCACAATTACCCTTTTTCAATTTCCACCATTTGATCCTTGGTGCTGCCGTCACACTCATCCTCCTCTTCCTGATCACCAATGTCATCCTACAAACCACCATCCTATGCTGCCTAACTACACTTTCCCTGCCACCACTTTACAGTCTCCAATTTCCTTCAGACTGGCCCTTCTACAAAAGATATAATCCACCTGTGTGCATCTTCCGCCACTCTTGTATGTCACCCTATGCTCCTCCCTCTTGTTAAAATACATATTCACCACAGCCATGTCCATCCTTTTTGCAAAATCCACTACCATCTGACCTTCTGCATTCCTTTGCTAAACACCATACCTACCCATCACTTCCTCATCCCCTCTGTTCCTTTCACCAACATGCCCATTGAAATCTGCTCCAATCACCAGTCTCTCACCTTTGGGTACAGTCATCACCACTTCATCCAACTCACTCCAAAAGTTTTCTTTCTCATCCATCGCACACCCAACTTGTGGAGCATATGCACTAACAACATTCATCATTACACCATCAATTTCCAGCTTCATAAACATCACTCTATCCGACACTCTTTTCACCGCCAAAACACTCTTAGCATACTGTTCCTTCAGGATAACCCCTACACCATTTCTCTTCCCATCCACACCATGATAAAACAATTTGAACCTGCCTCCGATACACCTAGCCTTGCTCCCCTTCCATCTGGTCTCTTGCACACACAATATACCAACCTTCCTTCAGTCCATCATATCAGCTAGCTCTCTCCCTATGCCAGTCATACTGCCAACATTCAAAGTTCCGACCCTCACTATCACAGTCCTAGCCTTTACCTGCCTTCGGGCATGCCTTTCCCCCTCTTCTCCTCCTTCGGCCAACAGTAGCCCAGTTTCCGCCAGCACCCTGTTGGCCAACATTACTGGTGGTGGTCATTGTTAACCCGGGCCTCGACCGATCCGGTATGTATATCTGTACTGTTGTCTGCATGTATGATTTGGCCTAATTTTATGCTGGATGCCCTTCCTGACGCAACCCTCCCCATTTTTCCGGGCTTGGGACCGGCACAAAGAAATGCACTGGCTTGTGCATCCCCAGTGGCTGGGTTGTGGTTAAAAATTACCTACCTTACATAATTTCTAGTATCTGTAGCCCTCATTTTAAAGGATGAAAATCTTGTTGTAAAGTGGGCAGTAAGGACAAGGTTAGGTTCTGACCTGTTTAAAGCTATAAGAACACACACTGGCACATTTACAAGACCCCACAATGAAGAATTGAGAACAACTGCAGTGAGACTCTGACACTTGGTTCAGAAATGAAGAGTATTATAACACATTGGTCTGCAATAAACATGAGAGGACTGAGCATACAGTTACACTCACCATATAATCTCCACTAACAGTAACAAATTCAACCTGTAACTGTTAAGATGATGCTGAAGATATAAAAGATAAATGTAGTTTTTCCATTGAATGTACAATGAGCTTTTGTCTACTATGTTATTAGAATGACCATAAAATCAGCTGGAAAAAGAACTGCTCTCTCTCTTATATGAAGTCCCTATAAAAACCCAATAGTGGGAAAAGACAGCATTCATGAAGAATGCCTATACTGCACAGCAGAGCAGTCATTGCTTGGCCAAGATATATAACTTAGCGTTTTGTGCTGTTAACCTAGTGTAAACCCCTACTCTGCACTCTAGCCAGCTCTGCTGTTCAGAGTGCCTAGTGACATTTTCAACATAGGGTTACACAATCTTACATGTGCTTCCACATTTGTCTTCTCTGAATTTTGAATGTGCTTCACCTCAAAAAAATCTAGATCCATCAGAGCCACAAGGGCGAGAGACTTAAACCTCGACACGGCTATTAATAGGACGTGCTGGAGGGATAGATTCATCACCCAAAGACTCCCTATGCTGTGGAATAAAATCCCGGTATATGTGAGGCAGAGCACCTCGCTGGCCTTGTTCAAGAGAAATCTTGACCAATGGATGGGAGATCGCAGATATACCCCAGGGATTACCTCAGTGTCACTGCTCGACAGAGGCACAGTAAAATAATGGGTATAGTTCCCCATACTAAAGGGGTGGCGTAAGCCACAAAACTATGGGCTAGGCTTGTAAATGCCCTCGGGCAGATAGCCTAGTATGAACCTATGAACCTAAAAGCTCTATCCCTCATTTATTCAACCTGCTTTTTGTGCTTCCATCTAGAGGTAGATACCCCTACCGCCTGTATCATTAAATGCAACATTAGGGTAGTGGCTTCATCTAGGAATGACTTTTTACCTCCACTCCATATTAGGATAGTGCCTATGTAGGAGCTCTCTTCCCCCTACCTGCCACCTTTAAGATGGTGCTGATTGACATGCTGCTTTGAAAAATACTCCCCCATGCTGTGTGGTCTCCCTTCATAGCACACATTAACAGCAATGTATTGACTTTCCTGCTAATCTAGTATAATGCTATCTCCACTGGCAAATCCCTCCTAGAATGTCAGGAAAGGACACACAACACATTTTCCTCCAGTGAATCTTGGTTTAGTCAGTCTCATCTCCTGCTAAAGATACTAAGTTCTTACTCTTCCCCTTTAAATACAAAAACACCTATTAGGGGCCTTAATGTCCTAGGGCTGAAACCTAGTCAAAATTTAGCCACCCTACAAAGTGGATTGCCAATATCAAAATGCTATGTAAAGGATAAACAGGATTTGTGATACTTCACCCTAGTGTGTGTGAGAATTAAACAATAAATCCTGGCTAGCTTTGGCATACAAGCCTAAGAAAATCCAATAATTTGAAATGGAGATATTCTATTATTAAAAATGCATTCACGGATTAATTGGTCCTTCATTTTCGTCCTTAAAAGAATGTGTGTTGTTGGATCTTTCTGTAAGACTTATCACTACTAAATGAAAAACTCCATAATGAAGTCACTGGATACTGCAGATATTAAGAACAGGTTTAATGCCAGATGGGCTCTGTATTCAGTATTGCATTAGCATACATGTTCAGTTCAAATTTATTACAACTAAGTAAACTTCACAGAAAGAATTGTAGCCATGTGGAGGGATTGGTTTTAACTTTTGACAATTGGTCACATCTGTTTAAATGGTAACCAATGGTTTTGTCCCTTAAAAATCCTAGTGGATGCCCAATAGAGTGCTAAAAACCATCTACAGTCCAGAGTCTCGAGCTTACTTTATGCTACCCATATAAAATTTCAAATTAACTTATATAAAAAATCAAACACATTGTTGGAAAAAATGCCATCATAGCTTCTTACTTAACAAACATGATTTTGTATCTTGAAGGGGAATCTTTAGAAGGGAATGGAGCAAATGGAAAAAAATAATTAATTTAAAGGACCTAATCGAAAAATATACGTCAGTGCTTTTGCTTGGAGCTTCATAGGATCTACCTTAATAAAGTCAAATAAATCGGAATCTCTCAAATTTTTTATGCATCAGGTGATTAGTTTGCGTATGTGATTTCAACTTGCATGACTGAGTTTTTTTGTCTTGGTGTTTGCTGCTTATGGCTGGATCAGCCAGGAAAATGTAACTTTTTATGAGGTAGGAAACTAACATAAAATGAAATGAAAATAAAAATAAAAGTCTGTGTCTACAATGGTGATTGTACCTGTAAAAGGGGGGGGGGGTAATTGATAAAACCTATTGAGGTATATGTTTTATAAATTGGGTAAAGGAGAGGGTGTTGGGTTTGAACATTTAACCTTGCTGAGGACTGTGTCTTGAGAAATTTCTAGGTGGTTCGTGGCAGGGAGGGTGGTTAAAAATGCGGGGATTCTTGGTTTTGGGGGTCCTTCTTAATCTATAGGAGCGCAACAGTATGGGGTTCTGGGAAGGATATTTAATTAAGTTCTACTAAGTACAAATAAATCTTTAAACTTTACCAGACAAGCTTTTGTGCTGCTGTGGGGAGGGTGCATGACCTTTCATGTAAATGATATGGATGCCATGGGTCCATGTGGTTCATGATGGACCCTAAATGTATATCTAGTGTGTCGTTCAGTTAGAAGAAAAGGTTAAACCATGAAAATTATAAATCAAATAGATGAGACGGTGTTGGTTAGGTTTCTTAAATGAGATGGGGAATAGTATCATACAGGTTTTAAAAACTGTTTACTGTAGTCAAGTTTTAGTAGTACAATGTCTAAATGTTTCAATATTTGTGTAAAGGCTTGAGTCCTTAGGGCTGCAGCTTTTCATGTACGTTGTTGTATTCTTACTTCACCTAGGCAAAAAAAAGTCCATTAACTGAGTGGATTGGAAAAAAGTAAGGGTTTGGAAGTATGGGTTTTATAGTTAAGGGTTATATTTTAGGCTAGAGGAGAGTGCAGGGTGGGTTTGTTGATAAGGGTCCCAATTTTGTTATAACTGTTAACTGTAAATTGTTAAAGTCATGGAGATCAAAATGGGGGATTATGGGTTGTTATATCTCATTTGATTGTTTTAAGTAATTTTATAATAATGTGAAAGTATATAAATAAAACATAAAAATAAGATTATAAAAATAAGAACATTGTAATATCACCTGAAAACTTCCAAAGGAGTCATGGTTGCGTGCCGTGAAGGGGATGGTGCGGGACTAAAACATTAAGTTATGATTAAATAGGTGGTGTGGGGTAAGAGAAAACTTGCAGTTCATGTGATGGGGACTCTAACCTGGGCCAGTAATCAAGGAAGCTCAATCCTCACAATTAACCCCGGTAGAGATGGTCACTAAAAACAGGAATGGATTTACACAGTATTTTAAGATGCAGCTCTCTGTATCAAGTGCAGTTTCCCCCAAGAGCACACAGGGAACCCACTCCAGATCTGGGAATGGTTTCTCCAGATCTCAAACAAGACTCACTTTGGAGAACTGTGTCCCAATTCTAAGTAGCTGATACACCCAAACCTGGGTATTTGATTTTTACTCTCACACTCATACTCACTCCTGGGAAAGGCTGGCACAGATTTACTAGCTATACCCCCTCTACCCAGACTATAAGCTAACTATGCTGCCACCAGTCAACCTCTCTAGGGCTCTTACAAGGATATCCAATTATACTGAGTAAAATCAATACTAATATAAATAGTAGCTTATAACCAAAGCAACCAGGCTTTTTGGAGTGGCCAAGACATCACTAAAATAAGCACAGGTAGTCTAAGACTGTTAAAAGTATTCTATAAAGACCAACCACAGTGAAAGGTATAAAAATATTTAATAATAAATAATAAAATAGAAATATGAGAATATTGAATATCTAAGTACAATAAACAGAGTTTCAATCACAGGAGAAAAAAATAACACAGTTGGGACAGATTCAAACAGATGCATAAAAATAATACTCAACTATTCTCACTGTATTTCCTGATTGTCTAAAGAATATCTATTCCCTAGCTAACTTTATACAGCAAGACAAGATTAGATGGTGAGATGCTTACTTCAATAAGGCAAGGTGATGAGCTTCTAACAGACTGAACTGAACAACAACTAATTGATCTGTCTGTGACAAGTGTCATAAATCTTTATATCAGGTTCTAAAGGAGAAAAAAAATTGCTGTGAGAGTTCCATCCTCTCAGTGATGGTTATAAAATGACATCACATTTGATCACCTGACTCTGGTACAATATACATTTAGAGCTTTGCTAAGATCTATTGCAATGTTTGAAAATTATAGAACAATTTCAAAAACTTCTACTCTTCCCTACCAGAATTCTTTGTTTAAACATAAACACTTAAGCAGTTAAAATAACAATGTTAATACATTTTTAACACAATCATCTGTACAAATCAGTGTGACAGCCAAATGACACAAAATTATTTACAAATCTCCAGCTAACTATGCTGGTGTATGTTACACATGCACTGCCTATTCTCTCTGGCACAGATGGCAACACCCAAAATTGTCCCAGTTCATAATATCATAGCTGCATAAGCAGTTTATGAATAAGGAAATGAACAGCTAATGGGAAGACTTACTACTGTGTAGCAAGGATAACCTCCCCGCTATTCTTCTCTGAGTTCATGGGCCCTGTGTTATAACAGTAGCCAATTTTGGCTCATAAGCCATTATATTTCCACTAATATAAAATGATAGTTCTCTGACTACTTTAATAAAATAATCTTGGACCAAAAATGTTTTCTATGTTTTGTATAACATATAAAGGGGCTACATTATTCTTAAAAGTTTCAGGTTCACTGTTATAAACACCGATACATGAATTTTCATTCCCGCACTCTTTTAGGATTTTAGACTGGTAGAATATTAAACCCATAAAGCCCCGATTCATCCCCACAAGCTTCACAAATGTTGTTTAATTTTTATATGATATTATCTGATGATTCTTATAATTCCACCAAAAACTGTCCCTTAATTTGGAACATATCCCTGAGGTATGATCTGCTACTCGAACATAGGCCGCTATACTCTTCCCCTTATTAAAGTATTATTTAAAAATTAATTGTGTCAATACCACTAAAGAAGAAGTAAACCACTTTCTACACTGTTCTCATTGCTTTTATAAAAGCATAACCCCTTAAATCTGCACCCAAGATTGACAAATTGGTCTTCTAACAAATTCTCTAAGTAGCTGGAGTAAGCTCCTATTTAACCCATTGTTAGAGACAGTTACTCTTTATGAAACAAATATCTTCTATTCATTTAGAGTTACTTCCACTTAATACCACACCCCCTGCTCCACCACTCTCCCACATTTTCCTTTTTTAATTAGAACCTGACTACAGTGTAGTAAGTCTTCCCATTAGCTATTTTCTTTCCTTATTGATAAACTGCTTATACAGGTATGATATTATGAACCACATGGTTTCTCTTACCCCACACTACCTATTTCAATGTAATTTAATGTTTTAGTCCTGTACCATCCCCTTTGAGGCACACAACCACAACTTACTTGGAAGTTTTTAGGCAATATTACAATGTTCTTATTTTTATAATCTTATTTTTTTGTTTTATTTAAATGCTTTTATGTTGTTATAAAATTACTTAAAACAATCAAATGTGATATAACAACCCATAATCACTTGTTTTGATCCCCATGACTTTAACAATTTACAGTTAATGGTTATAACAAAATTGGGACCCTTATCCACAAACCCACCTTGCAGTTTCCTCTAGCCTGAAATATAACCCTTAACAAGAAAACCCATACTTCCAAACCCTTTTAGTTTCCAGCCCCACTGAGTCAATGGACTTGTTTGATGACTAGGTGAAGTAAGAACACAACAATGTACATGAAAGGCTGCAGAAAGGACACAAGTCTTTAAGGAAATGCTGAAACATTTAGACATTATACTACTAAAACCGGACTACACTAAATATTTTTTAAAACCCACATGATACTGTTCCCCACCCCATTTAAGAAAGCTAACCAACAGAATCTCATCCATTTGACTTATAATTTTCATGGTTTAACAGTTTCTTCAAACTGAAGAACACTCTAGATATACATTTAAGGGTCTGTCATGAACCACGTGGACTCATGGCATCCACATTGTTTACGTGAAATGTCCTGCATCCTCCCCACAGTGGCACAAAAGTTCATCTGATAATTATACAATTTCAAAAAACCTCTTTAATTTTTTAGCCAATTTGAAACTATAAATGTGATGCATTTTTGATACCCATAATCCCCCAGACAAAATCTCCACAAGTTTAAAGATTTATTTATACTTAGTAGACCTTAATTAAATATCCTTTCCAAACCCTGTTTTGTTGCTCTGCTATAACTTAAGAAGGACCAGCAAAACCAAGGATCCCCACATTTTTAAACCCCCACACCACCATGAACTACCTAGACATTCTCAAGACACATGTCCTCAGCAAGGCTAAACATTCAAACCCAACACACACTCCTTTATCCCAATTCATAAAACATAGACCTCAGTAGCTTTTATCAACTAAACCCTCCCTTTTTATGGACACAACTGCCATGATAGACACAGATTTTTATTTTTATTTTCATTTCGTTTTATGTCAGTTTCCTGCCTCATAAAAAGTTACATTTTCCTGGCCTATCTGACCATATGCAGCAAACACCAAGACAAAAAACTCAGTCATGCAAGTTCAAATCACATACGCAAACTAATCACCTAATGCATAAAAAAATGAGTGATTTTGGTTTATTTGATTTTATTAAGGCAGATCTGATGAAGCTCCAAGCAAAAGTGCTGACATATATTTTTCAATTAGCCCCTTTAGTTTAATTATTTTCCCCTTTTTTCTATTCTTTTTTAAAGATTCACCTCTGAGATAGAAAATCATGTTTTTTAAATAATAAGCAGTTATGGTGACATTTTTCCACCAATGTGTTTTTTTTAATATGTTAATTGTAAATGTTGCACATCTGGAATAAAGAAAGCTTGAGACTCTGGAGGGTAGACATTTTTAGCACTCTATTGGGCATCCACTAGGATTTTTAAGGGAGAAAACCATTGGTTATCATTTTGAACAGCTGTGACCAATTGTCAAAACTAAGTTAAAACCACTCCCTCTACATGCCTACAATTCTATCTTTGAAGTTTACTCAGTTGTAATAATTTGAACTGCACATGTATGTTAATGCAATATTGAATACAGTGCTCATCTGCCATTAAACCTATTCTTAAAATCTGCAGTATCCAGTGTCTTCATTACAAAGTTTTTCATTTAGTCTTGATAAGTTACACACAAAAATCCAATGACACACTTTATTTTAAGGACAAAAATTAAGCACCTATTTATCCATGAATTCATTTTTAAAAACAGAATGGCTCCATTAAGAATTTTTGGATTTTTTTTTAGGCTTTAGGCTTGAAGCTAGCCAGGATGTATTGCTTAATTTCCATGCACATTGGGGCATCGCTAATCCTGCTTATCCCTTCCCCTTTAAATCCAACATGACCAGTACAGAAATAACTTTACTATCAGCAAACAATAGCTCTATTACATTAGTCACACACACACACACACACACACACACACACACACACACACACACACACACACACACACACACACACACACACACACACACACAAACACTAAATTACTTGGCAAACAAATAGATGAGCACCTAAAATTTGACATATTTATATAACAGACTGTAAAGTAAACTCACCGAAAACTTGGTGATCTCTACTGTAACAAACGTCTTTTTTTCTTGCTTATTTTTTTTAATTTCCCAATTTTGTTACAATTTTAAGACAAGTAACGAATATTACAATATATATAAATCATGGATCATGTATACAACAGGAAAATGGAAACAGAAACTAATAATACAATGAAATTACTAATATAACAATAAAACATAACTATTTACATAGATATCTAATCAGCATGAATGAAGTGGTTATTTCTGTGATGTAATCAAACCTTTTCAACTAGAAATGTTATCCATTTTCTCCAAGGTTTCCATTACAGTCAATCAAGTATTCAGGTATGATGTTGTTCTGTTGGTTCTGTTCTTTTAGTGTATTGATGTCCATTTGGTCAACAGTCAAAGTAAGATTCCTAAATTCCTTGAATGAAGGGAGAAGATTGCTTTTTCCAGTTAATGGTAATTATCTTTTGGACTATGGTTAGTAATTTCCAAAGAGTTGATTCTACTAAAAACAAAAATGTACCGAAACTAACAAGTGTTAGTTTTGGTACTTTTTTTTTTAGTAGTTTCTTGTTATTGTACCATTCTATTTTTATTCTCAGCATATTTTTTTGCACATTTGATAGTCTTTTTCTTGAAACACATTTAGGTATAGGGGAGTTAAACAAAACCAATGATTTTTTTTAATTTGAAGTTATCATTAAATATAATCTGAAAGAAATAATGTATTATTCCAGTAGATTTCTAGTATTTTACAGTCATAGAAAACATGTTCCCAGTTTGCTTTTAATTTTTTTCACATCTCCAACAAACATCTTCACTGGCAAACATTAGATATATTTTGTGGGGAGTAAAAAAACTTCTGTCTAAAAATATCCATGAGAACAGTTGCCAATGAAGTGACAGTGTAGTGTGTTTCAAAGATATAAGAATACATTTTTTCTCATTATCCTCCTCCTGGGGATGTCCATTTACCAATGTGAAGTAATTCCCTTAAGAATCTTTATGATACATCTTCACTTTTTTGATAATTTAATAAATGTTAGGCAAGTTTCCATTCCCCTAGAAAGGTTGGTTTGTAATGAATATAATATATTCAATAACTTTGGGTATGTCTTGTCTGACTGAAATTTACATTACTTCTATCTTATTTAATAAGAATTGTCTCAGAGATTGTAGGGTTAGCCACAGGTCTTTACTTATATTTATCTATAAGATGGGTAGTAGAGATGACCTTACCCAATTCTGTTAATTGATGCCAGAATACTAGTTTTACTTGTTTTAAGACATTCATCTTATTAATTTGAAGAGTTTCAAAATTATTAGAGGTGAAAGCTAGAGGAAAAATTAGAAATATCCAAAACTTAGTAGTGTTAATAGTCACAATTTTTTTTAAATGAGGATAGTGTATGATTTATATAATGTGATAGAGCTTTAATGTTTTTATTTTCTAGTACATATGTTTTCAGTATGTTTTCAGAGTCTAATAGAAGATGTTTGGTATGAAGGATAAATGATCTTGAATATACTTTGCATAAAATGTAAACAAATCTGCTCATGTAGTAGTTTCCATATAGAGGACTAGGATGGATTAAGCCACAGGGTAATGTTTTTAACAATAGCAAATAAGGCATATGTCTCTCTGTCCGGTAGGTTAATTCCTCCATCTTCCCAAATTGGCAAGTGACTAGAGCAATTCAAGGTTTATTTAGGTGCCATAGAAATTTTAATATCATTTTATTATATTTTTGGATTATGTGTTTGGGTGGTGGTAGTGTAAAAACTTGAATAAAATATAATATTTTGGGAAATATAATTAATTTAATCAAGTATAGCCTGTCTTCCATTGTGAATAGATATCTGTTCCAGCTTGTCATCATTGTTTCTAGTTTGTTTATTACATTATTATAATTGAATAGAAGAGTGTCATTTATGTCATCTGTTAAATAGACTCCTAGGCAATGAAGTCTACCCTCAGTAACAAAGTATTTTGAGAATTTTTTACTTAAGTTATTATTTTTTTGGAACTTAAAGATAATATTTTAGTTTTATCTTCATTAAACAGTAAACCAGAGGCTTTTTAGAATTTAGCCATGGAGTTAAATAATGCTTGTAAGGAGTGGTTTGCATTGAAAGAGTCAACAGCAAATCCTCTGTGAACAACTGAAGTTTCAGGTTTAAAGATTTGGTAACTTCCCTACCTTGAATATTATCTTGTGATCTAATATTGTTTGCAAATAATATTTTCATGTTTAAGGATAAATTATTTGCACAGAAATGGGGTGTGGCTGTAGGCACCCCATGTGCTAATTCTTATGCAAATCTAGTGGTTTATCATTGGGAAAGGAAATTCCTTTTCAAAAATACATCTTATACACAAATAACTTTTTACAGGAGATTTGTAGATAATGTACTGTTTTTTTGGAAGGGCAGTGTTGATGAGCTGAAAGCCTTTATCTGTTATTTAGAAACAACTACGAGTTTTTTAAGATTTACTTTGAATCTTTCATATAGTCAAGTAGATTTTTTGAATATCAGTATAATTAAGGACCATCATGGCAGTATTTCTACCTCCCTATTTAGAAAACCGTGTTGGAAGAACGCATTGCTGCACTATACTAGTATGCATCCCAGATTTGTTTTTCCTAACATTGCCAAGGGGCAGTTCATTAGAATCACTAGAATTTGTAAGGATCTCTTGAATATGAAAGTTGAATTGAACATCATGTGATCACTACTTATTGACAGAAATTATGATGGAGAAAATTCAGAATCTGGTTTTAGAAGGAGGGACATCTAATAATGGAAATATGAATTTTAATAAAAGGAAGCGAGTATCAAATGATGCTCAGGTTACATTTCTGACCAGATACACCAATGATAACAGTAAAATAGTTGATATTATCAAGAGAAATTGACAATTATTGACGACTGACCCCCTAGTTCCCAATATTGTAGGATTAACCCCTAAATTTACTTATATGAACAGCAAAAATCTTAAAAGAATTTTATGCAAAGAACACTCCTATACTCAACGGGTCATACCTTGGATGAACAGGTTGGGCACATATAGCTGTAATAAATGCAAGATGTGCAAATTTTTTGTCAAAGAACAATGTTTTAAACACCCTACATTTGAATATACTTTTACACCCAGGTTCTATGCCAACTATGGTGATGAAAATCTAATTTATTTAGCAACTTGCATGCAATGCACTGCATTTTATGTGGGTGTTACTTCTAGAAAGTTAAAAGATAGAATATATAATCACATTTACGATATAAGGAGGCGAGATCAACGGAATGCCCTGGCCAAACATGTTAGTGACCATGTTAATCATAGTTTTAGATTTAGAGTATTACAGCTAGTGAATAAAACTGTTAGGGGAGGCAACAATATGAATTCCTTGGAGTATGTCGAGCTCTCATGGATTTTTAAATTAAGAGCTCATGTTCAACCAGGACTGAATCAGCATATTAGTATTAAGCCAGTATTAGAAGCTCGCAAATATTAAGTAATAATTAGGTTAGATTACATTTTTATATTATATATTTCATTATATATATCACAACATATATACTTTTAGTTAGACTATCTGATTTATTTATTTGACATATATTTATTTTTATATTTTTTCAGAATGTTATATGGGTTTTTTGATGTTCTGATATTAAATTCTATGATGTTTTATCTATGTATTTTTGATATATTTACATATTTACTTGTACTTATGTTAAGAAGTTGTAAAATGTGTTTACTATAGTATTGTGCGAAATCAATGCGTATTTCATTCATGTTTTCTGCTCTCTTTTTGCCTATAGCACTAATTCAAATGTAGTGCTTTAAGGTTTTATTGATTTTAATTATTTCAATTATTCAATTAAATATTATTGAATATTGTATTTAAATGATGAGATTTGAAACATATGGTGAGATCTGAAGAAGCGTGCAGAGATTGCACGTGAAAGCGCTTATCACAATAAAAATACTGGTTTTTATTTATAATTGCGTGGTGGTCATGTTCAGTTTTGCATTTATTTTTTGCAAAAGGTTCTATCAGTGAAGTGAATAGTAAAGGTGACAACAGACAACCTTGTTTAGTTCCCTTCTTAATTGTAATGGGTCCTGATCTATGGGAACCCAGTTTAACATATGCTAAAGTGTTCTCGTATAAGGACTTAATTAAATTAATAACCTTATTAGGAAATTTGTATTCTTCTAACACTAAGTGTAGGTTGCTCCAGCTTACAGTGTCAAAGTGCTATTAATGTCTAAAGAGACTAAAGTTAAGTCTGTGTCTCAGTGTTTAGCATGATCTATTAATACCATGATTCTTCCTTTTATGAAGCCTGTTTGTTCTTCATGTGCTTATAAGGGGAGAAAATGTTTGATTCTATTTGCATAAATTGCCATAAACATTTTATAATCTATATTTAATAGGGATATAAATCTTTATGAGGAACAATACTTTTCATCCTTACCAGACTTTACTACTGGGGATATTAATGAATATTTCCAGGAAGGGTGTATTAATAATTCTTCTTTGGTTATGTTGCATACTTTTAGGAGCAAAAGCAATGACTGTCCTGACAGTAATCTATACATTTCTGGTCCTGAAGCTTTGTTCATTTTAAGCTTGGTGATTTGAGATTTTAATTCAGTCATACTGATTGATTTATTCATAAGCTAACCCAGCAGCAAATCGACATTAATAGAAATGTTTTTTGTTAAGAAAGGATTTAATCTCATTTATTGATGGAGGAGAGAAGTTCGAGGAATTAAGAGTATTATAGTGGAGTCTAAGGTTTCTAATATGTTATTAAGATCAGTTGCTTTCTTTTTTTGTGTGTATTGTATATTTCTTTTATCTGTCTAGATTTAATAATTTTTTTGATCTATTTGATAGTTGTCTTTAGTTAATAGAATTCATAGAATATGAGTTTAGTTTAATATTCTCAAGATTTATCATGGTTTTGTGATGCAATATTTACTGTTGGTTTGTGTTAATTCTGGTATTAGTTTAAAGTTGCCTTTCTGTATTTCTAGTTTGTTTGTCAAGTTTAATTTGCAGCTCCAGCATATCTTTATCCCATGACTTTTTCTTATTAATGAACCAAGTTAGTGTTTTACCATAAATATAAGATTTTAGAGAGTCTTCTGTAGTATTTATTTCCAGGAAAGTCTTTATTTTATTTAAATAAAATTCTTTAAAACTCTTTTAAGTTTTTTTAAGTATGAGGGTATTCTAGTGACAAGAAGAGAGCAATATGGATCAGAGTCTATTTCAAAAACTAATGCATTATGATCTGATAAAGGACAGGCTATCACCTTAACTCCATTTAATTTTGTAATTAAATCATTTGAAACATAGAACCTATCAATACGCGATGAGCATAGAAAGTAAAAAATAATGAGTTTTGATCAGCAAAATGGTTAATATCTTTAATTATTACTGTATCAATAAATTTCAAAAGAGCTTTGTCATTGATGATACAATTAAAATCCCCTGCCGTTATTAAACTGCCCTTAGCATGGTGGATAATATATTCAAAGTGGGAATTAACTGTTTTAATTCCAACCCCTGGAAACCAGTATAAATTAACTAAAGTTTCTATTGATTTCAAGGGATACTAAACAGAACATACCAGAAGAATCATGATACGCCAGAATGATTTTGGGAGAGGGAGAGTTGAATTTCTAACTAGAAATAGTTACTCATCTTTTCTTCTGTTTAAATTGTGAGCTTGCAAATACTGTATAATTGTTGAAATTTTATTTAAATCTTTGTTTGTAAGATGAGTTTCTTGAAGACATACCAACTGAGGTTTATGTAAATTCAGATACTTGAATCAACTTCTCCTTTTGATATTATCATTTAGACCATCAACATTAATAGAAAGACATTTCATATTATGTGTATATGTGACAGTTTATATGAAAATGCAAGGTTAAGGCATATAATGACAGACATGTTAGGGAGGAAAATGTTAAAGTTTCACATGTATGAAAGATACTTTTATTTCTGTTAGACACCCAAAAAACCAAAGCTAATGCATTTATAGAACTAAAACAGTGAATATTTCAACCAATACTCAACTCTTTGAGATATAAAACCTCCTGTCTGAGTGAAAAATTCATGCAGACAACCTCTCTATCCATATCTTCTATGTATAGAAGCAGTCTTTCTATCTAGAGAATATGTATGTGTAGAAGATTGTGATTTAGGAAGTTAAAACTTCAGCTTCTAACAGCAAGTAAATGCTAAATGATTTCTAGATCAAGTCAGATAAATAGGTAAACACAATAGTACCTTGTAATAGTCAAAGTCCAAGCTTAAAATGTGAGGTAATATAATAATATAGTGGAGTTAGTCAGTTTCAAGATTTCAAGAACACCTTTACATCTACGTTGACATGCGTGTATGAGATGCACACATGTTCCTCCTTAAAGAAGACTCATCATTTAATTGTTGAAGCCTCCTGGCCAACTTGCAGGCTGCAGCTACAAAAGTGGGAGTGTGCTCACCCCTCCCCCTATGGTTCTCCTTCCCACATAATTAGAAAAGTAAATTAAAATAAATAAATAAATACTTGCAAATTGCGCCCTTTACATGGCCGGCCTGTACAGCGGCCTAGGCTATAGGCTATAACATCAAGTCTGTGGACATGCAAGCCAAACTCATTGACCGAGGGACTAGAAGCAAAGGCAAAAACACTTGTCAGCAATATCTGTTTAGGGACTTAATTAAACAAGGGAAATCATGCTGAGAAGCATGTCCAAAGGCACCATCTTAGTCACTACTCGCATACAGTGAAATAAATTGAAGGATTAGGAGTCTGTGAGACTGGGTGTATCCAAATAAACAACAGATGTATCTTAGTAATTTAGTTAATAATAACATGTGAAGACAAATTGGAATTAGAGATGACACTAAATAGGACAAATGTCAGTAACCTATTCCTGAATTACAGATAACACCAGAATACCAGCCCTAGTAGTGAATAGAGGAAACTGTGTATATATGATTTGAAATGCCAACTAATATATATGGAATACATTGTAATAAATGTTTTAAGCAATAATCAAATGCATGAATGTAAACAACAAACAGAGAAGAGAGTACCTGTAGTAAGTGATGATTATTAAGGTGAAAATATTCTTTTAATTCTTTTACCCCCCCCCCTTTTTTTAATTCTAGAAATAGGAATATGATGACAGTACAAATGTAGGGAAAATAATGTATTTATTTGCTCTTCAGTTTTTTCTTCTTCTGTTCAACTGCTTTCTATTCATTTTTCTCAACATTTCTTTTGGGAGTGCTATTAGTCCAATCCATAACTTCCACTTGATCAATTGTGTTGTTATTAAGTAGGTATTTTGTTGCAGTGTCCAATGAGTCATATTTTTGATGCCCCCAGGGAGGAAGATTTTCAATATGGCTGGAAGCAATAAATGTGTTTTAAGTAGTTTTTTCTTCAATTTTCATAATGGGATAAAATTCTCTTCTTTTTGATACCACAGCTGAGGAATAATCATTGTCAAATCTGATAACTGAACCTTGGTATTTTATTGGGGAGTTTGTCCAGGCTGTTTTTAGAATTAATTATTTATCCTGACTGGAAAACATCTTTACAATAATGGATCTTGGTCTAGATTTTCTGAAGTAGGTGTTTCTGTAGTTGCTATGGATCTGTGGGCTTGTTTAATACCAAAGGAGAGTGATTCAGGTAGTTTAAGTGTAGATGGTATCCAAGAAGTAAGAACATGAATAAAATTATCTCCTTCTGTTTTCTCCAGAAGTCCATAAATATGAAGGTTGTTCCTCTTGGACCTATTTTCCAGGTCATCCAGTTCATCTAATAAATAGTTGTTTTGTTTTAATAAAAATTCTGAGTGATGTTCTTCTTCAGCCAGCCTGCTTTCCATGTCATTATGGGATTGCTCCATTACTGAGATTTGAGACTTGTGCTGCATAACAATCTCCTGTAGTTGTTAAAGTTGTTGAGAACATTTGTCTTTAAAGGAATCCAGCTTGTTGTCAATTTTGTCTATTTTCAATGATAAGTCCTGTATATTTGACAGTAAAGAATGTAATTCCTTTTTGAGAGAAGAATCTTGAGTTGAAGTTTTGATAAGACTCATTCTGAAGAGCTGAGTGAAGTTTTCTTGTCCAGTTGAGTATGATAGGAATTTTGAGTTCTGATTATAAAAAAATTCTTCAGTAAGATTCCTAGTAATTTAGTAATAGAATGATGTTAAATAAATCAACCAAAATAATTTATAATACAAAATTCCTGTAAGAAATGAAATGTATTTCAGGTCAGAAAGCTCAAGAAGTAGGCTGCTACCAGTTCACCATCTTGGCCAACGAACACGTCTTAACAGAGATCTCTTATAAAAATAGCTGCATACTGCCACTGTATGGCCTTAAAACAACTGGATTGGCTAGAGCTCTCAAATTACTACTTCATAGCACAATTGGTAACTGTCTGTAAAATTATTAAAAAAAACCCCTCATAACTGCCCTGTACTATTACATTATTTTTATCCTTACTTCCTTAACAGATCCCTTCGATCCATGGACAAAGGACTGTTGGGAATAACAAAATCCTATAACATTGCCAGTCTGTCACTATACTCCAGTTATGTTTCCAAAATCCTATAACATTGCCAGTCTGTCACTATACTCCAGTTATGTTTCCAAAATATGGAATTCTATACCCAACATCATCAAATAACAGACCAACTTAAATAGATTCAAAATCTTCCTAAAACAACACTTTACCAACTCATGGCTCTGCTCCTGCATGTCCGCTGTATAGGTCTTCTCTTTTTAAATATACTTTTCTACTTCTTCTCTCAAAACCCATAACAGCAGCTCCCTTCACTTCCATCCCTAACTCTGTCCCTAATTTATTAATACCTCATTGCATAATTCCTATCCTTCTGTCCATCCCACCACACAAGGTATTTTCTATCATGTGATCAGTACTCCACCAGACAATTGGTAACTTATTTATATTGTACTTTCACCCCACCTCTTGTACTCCACTCCACAATTGGCAACTTGTTTATATTCTACTTCATCACCTCTCACTTTCACCCCACCTCTTGACCTACACATTCTTACCATCTACCCCAATTCTCCTCTCCACACTAGTCCCCTATACTCAGTGTCTCTCCCCAGAGATCTCCCTTGAGTGCTGTAATGTATAACCCGGTTCACCCATGCTTCATACCATTACTCTGCTACACTACCACTCCATGCTGCCTCACCCCATGTTCCTAGTTCTACTCCTCTTACTCCTAACCTGGTTCTTCCATGTTCCATAATGTAACTGTCACAGCTAAAGTTTTCATTTGCATCACCTCCAACTTCCAGCAAAACAACATATTTCTCTCTCTTATTCTGTAAATGTAAATTGCACATTTTTTGCCTAAAAGTATGTTTTCTTACTCTCACTCTTCACTACTACTTGTTTTCTACTTTCAAGCACCTTAACCTCCACAATTTGAGATCACTGTACTCATTATATGGGTGTTTGGAACTTGTCTATGTACAGCAGTTAACTTTGCACATTCTGTATTTCATTGCATATGAGCTTACTGTAACTGACAAAGATTGGTATGCATGTAGTCTGCTCCCATTATTTGCATATATATTCCTATACTGTTTGACTTTGTTTGTACTTTGGTAATTTTGTTTTTTTAGTAATTCACTTGTTTGTAATTGGAGATTTTTCTCCCCAGCTTTCTACTGAAGAAGGGTTATTTTCACTCAGTTGGACCATTTTGGTCAACAAAAGCATTAAATAATAAGTGATTCATAAAAGAGCAGTTTATGCTCTCATTTGCATTAAACCATGTTAACTTATTATCTAAACATGGCGTAAGTTATTTGTATGCATGTACGTACCTGGCAGAGGCAGGACTTCCAAGGCCAGAGTAGTTTAGGACATTATGTAGTGTGCAGATGTTTATCAGACTGCAACCACTGATAGAACTCTCTGAACACAGAATTCTCCATATAGAATTCTGCAGATAAAAATTATAAACACAGAATTATAAATAAAAAAATCTAAACATGGAAGTTTTTATAATTCTAAATGGGGAATTTAGCATGAACTGCACTAATAGAATTATTAACACTGAATCTTTATACAGAATTTTACAGATATTAAGTCAGTAGATTTCATCATTAGAATACTACAGAGTTCTTCAGACAAATTTATAACTACAAAATTCTACAGATGTAATTCCAAGCACTAAAATCTTCGGAAAGAATTCTGACATCGAATTCTAGAGACTGAATTTAAGAGAGAATTCTTCAAAGAGAAGATGAAATTCAACAAGTAGAATTCCACAGTTCAGAGTTTTACAGATGCAACTTTAAACATACAACTTTACAGTCAGAATTGTGAGCAATGAATGTTACTCTTATAATTCCACATTAATACTACAGAAAAAATTCATAACTTGGAATTCAGCAGATAGAATTCTATACGTAAAATTCTACAAATACAGTTGTATAGATAGAATACTAAACAAAGGATTAGAGACAAGATTCTAAATGCAGTATTCTTACAGTTATCATTCTACAGATAGAAATCTAAATATTGACTGCAATATGGTGCCAAAATTCACTGATTATAGTGTATTGGATAAAAAACCTGTATTATTAAAGTTATAATTCATGTGCATATCACACATAAACTCTCCCCTTTCCATGTGATGTATTAAGCAGCTTTTATCTGGTACATCAAGAACAGTAGTGTATGATGATTTGGAATCCTGCCTTTTATCTCCTCTGTAAAGTAGCCACCTCTTGTTACTGCTGCTACCAATAACATTTACTCTTCAAACACAGACTGGGAGAAGAAACACCAATGCTTGGTAATATTTCTTAATATGACCAAAAGAATCCATATGCGGGAATGTTGCTTTTAGAGACACATGGGGAATAGGAGCACTGAATTAACTTTTGGATAATCAGACGCTATAATTCCATAAAGACTGGATGAATAGCTGAGTGTTACCACTGTTCTGTAAGTACTGTAAATCTAAATTGAATCATAGGACAATATATTCTTTGATGATCTTGGTATCTCCTATAGGTTGAATTATATATATTATTTTACAAATTATTGAAAGATGTTCTAGTGTATGAAATGAAATATGCAAAAGGCAGAAAGACAACTTTCTGATACCTAGTCCATGCTGAGTTACTTAAGTAAAATAAATACTTTCTCAGAGAAAAATATTTCTGCAATGGGCAGGCCTTTTCTTATATTTAAAAAATAATCTTAGCTCCAGTGAGAGACATTTGTTGCCTCTTAAACCCAATGAATTTTAGAAGAAAAAGCTTTTTCCAGAAACTTTTTTCAAGGTTGAAAACTTTATGTAATTCACTGCTATTTGTCATGATAGATACACGGTGTGTTTTTCTATAAAGCAGTATCATAGCATACTAAAGAAGACAGGTGCTTTACATGCCTTTGTATGCACTTGTCTTGTGTGTGCTTGCTTGGAAATTGATAATATCTAGAGACTGATGGTAGCCTTTACAGGGTGGCCGTATAACAGTTCTATGTTCTAGACTACTCCAAGATTTGCAAATGACACCACATTGTATTAGGGCAAACATGATGCATATTATGATCATTGTTCTGGACTACTTTTTGGGTGTGTGGGGTGTTGATGTAATCAAGTGACATAGTTCTAAAAATGCTTGTGTGTGATAACTGCTTTGTACATGGATGTTTGGACATGTACTTATTCTTCAGCCATTGCATTATGGTCTCACTGTCCATGACTGTAGGATGTTTGCTGTGGGCACTGCAAGTTGTGTATTTTAGGTGGGTGTTTAACTATACTGCCTATATGACTGTAGGATGTTTGCAGTGTGGGTATTTAACTATGCCGACTATTAACTAGAATCTTATTTTGGATATAGCCTCTGTACTTACCTCGGATAACATTGCCATGATGGCAGCCTTAACAGTAAGAATGTGCTATTAATTGCCAAACAGTGAATCACATTTGATTGGAACTTGCATCTTTAAAGAGTCAAACCAACAATGCTTAGTCAGGCAGAGAGTAAGCCCCAAGCTCTGTTACCTGGAATGATGTGTCCTTGCTATCTCCCTTAGCATTTCTGAAATAATACCACTGCAGAGTAAGTTATACAAACCTGGGGGGGGGGGGCTTTAATTTTAGGCACTCCCTCCCTTTCCCCAACATTTTGCTTTGGAAGATTTTTGAAATTCTCAGGTCTGGGTTGCTGGCCTTAATCATGTGTTTTGTCCTCTGAAGTGTTCCCTTGCATACATTATTGGTTATAAATGCTTTTTAGTCTCTCTGCCTTTATTTGTGGACACTTCAGAGGATCATGTTGCTTCATATACCCTGACATAACTGTTAGCTTTTGAAGTAGGACTAATCACGGTGCCTCTGTGCTGCTGGCTTCTGTAATATGTGCCCTGATTGACTCCATGGGGATGCAGGTATTTTAGTGCAATAGTGTCCTCAGCAACCTATGTCCATTGTTTGATTACACTATGGTGGAGCTTACTGTATGCTCTGATCCCATGAAATATGTATGATTTCCCATGCATCCCACTCTCTCTCTAGTTTTCCTGGTCAGTTACAGTTCTCATGCAGCAGTTGTGTATTCCTAATTTGTAAGTTCAGTGTGTGGCACAAGATTCTGTAAATGGCAGGCACATTCTTGTTATATTGTTGTGCCTCTGCTAGTTCGCTTATGTGTGGATACACCTCTGCCACTACTAACGTTCCTTGTGAATATTTGCATTTTGATGACCGATGTCCCTTTGATGCTGTCAGTTGTTACAGCAGAATAATCACTTTGTGTTTTGTTTCATGCTGATTTTTAAGGGCTACATTTTAAATGGTGGTGTTGGTGGGAGATGTGCAGTAACATGACAGTTTATAGTGCAATGAGTTTTTTTCAGTTCTGATTTTTCTGCACACACCATGTGGTACCTTCATCACAAGATTTATTTCACAGCTCTTACTATTTTTTGCACTTGCCATATGCCCTTCTATATGTAACTAAATATTTTGATTATTTCATGCTCACAGTGATACAGATGAAGTGTGACTGTCACACAGTCACAAACATTATGCATTCCTGTGCATTGTAACCTTCCCCGTGAGAGTTTGCCAGGGACAATGCTCAGGTCATCATTTATTTTACTGATGGTCTCCTGCTGATGCTGGAAGTAGCAATCAGTTTTCTTGTGGCAATGATAACTGCAGCCAATGCATATCTTTGAGAAATACATATTGCTGAGGAAAAAGAACGTATATGCTATTGTTACTGATTTTTCTTGCTGTTTCTGATTCTCCTGTAAAATGCTTCTATTTGTAAAAAAAAAAAACTCCTGGGCAAAAACATTCACGAGATGGAATATTACTTCTCCTGTTGAAGCTTTACTTAGTAACATGTGGATAAGTATTAAACTATATAACTAAAAATATCCTCACTGTTAAAAGACTCGCTAGGGTGTAAACAAGTCTGTTATTCTAGCCTTAATAGGTTTCCTGTTTGAAACAAAGGAGCTGTCAAAGTGTTTGTAATATATAACTATTCTAAAGGCAATTTTCTGTCCTAATATAACATCAACATATGATTTAGTCATGCTAACCTTAGCACAAAGCAGGTAATCTATTAATTATGAAGAAACCATTGCTATTCCAGTGCTATATCAGTTTTCATAAAAAGTGAAAACTATTATTTTGGTAGCAAGAAGAAATGCAAATTAATCAGTCTGTGGAATGTTCAAATGCTGAAACTTAATTCCATGGGGTATCCTGTTTAACAGAAACATAAGTATGACAAACTCAGAGCCAAATTGTAGGCCATTTAAGACATTGTAGCTATTTAGATCTGGAAATGAAGACATGAGCATAGTTTAATATGGATATAATTTGTTATACTGAGCCCAGATTTGTGCAGTTGACACAGATTGGAACTCCGCCACGGCAAGAGACAGAGATAATATTTAGAGAAAGGAGTTGTGGCAGTACTGAGGTACATGGATGTAATGTCAAAAAAAGGATATAAAAGATAAGGAAAGCTCTTCTAAGTTTCACTAATACTATAAATAAATTCAGAGACAATGGCAAAATAGTGTCTTCAGTCTTTTTGGACATGTCTAAAGCATTTGATACAATTTCCCATCCTAAGTTACTGTCCATTCTTCTTCTTCTTCTTCTTCTTTCGGCTCTTCCCATTAGGGGTCGCCACAGCGGATCATCTGTTTCCATTTCTTCCTGTCCTCTGCATCTTGCTCTGTCACACCAACCACTTGCATGTCCTCTCTCACCACATCCATAAACCTTATCTTAGGCCTCCCTCTTTTTCTGTTACCTGGCAGCTTCATCCTTAGCATCTTTTTCCCAATATACTCTGCATCCCTTCTCAGCACATGTCCAAACCAACGTAATCTTGCCTCTCTGGCTTTGTCTCCAAACCTTCCAACCTGGGCTGACCCTCTAATATACTTATTCCTAATCCTGTCCACCCTCGTCACACCCAGTGCAAATCTTAACATCTTCAGCTCTGCCATGTCAAGCTCTGACTCCTGCCTTTTTGTCAGTGCCACTGTCTCCAACCAATATAACATAGCTGGTCTCACTACCCTCTTGTAGATCTTCCCTTTCACTCTTACTGGTACTCGTCTGTCACAAATAACTCCTGACACTCTTCTCCACCCACTCCATCCTGCCTGTACTCTTTTCTTCACCTCTCTTCCACACTCACCAGTCACTCTGAACTGTTGATCCCAAGTATTTAAACTCATCCACCTTCACCACCTCTACTCCCTGCATCCCCACAATTCCTCTATCCTCCCTCTCATTCACGCACATATATTCTGTCTTAGTCCTGCTGACCTTCATTCCTCTTCTCTCTAGAGCATATCTCCACCTCTCCAGGGTCTCCTCCACCTGTTCTCTACTCTCACTACAGATCACAATGTCATCTGCAAACATCATAGTCCATGGGGACTCCTGTCTGATCTCGTCTGTCAACCTGTCCATCACCATTGCAAATAAGAAAGGGCTCAGAGCTGATCCTTGATGTAATCCCACCTCCACCTTAAACACATCCATCACTCCCATCGCATACCTCACCGCTGTCACATTACTGTCCATTCTGAAATTACTTAATATCAACTCTATTGCTGTTAACTGGTTTCAAAGTTATTTATCTAGCCAGCAGCAAACTGTGAAATGGAAGCATCTATCCCCACTCCTTCTTGTTACACTTGGAGTCCCTTGGGGTTCAATCCTAGGGCCCCTCCTCTTCAGCATATTCATAAATGATCTTAAAACTGCCTCCTCTCAAGCATCTATCATACAATACGCAGATGATTAAACCCTTATATGTGCAGCATCCACAATAACTCAACTTCTTACAGTCACACAAAAAGCCTTCTCTGATACTGAAATGTGGCTAGCAAACTCACAACTTGTTTTCAACCCTAATAAAACTAAACTTATGATCTTTCATCCATCTAAACCTACTAACCTCCCAGCTAACTTTTATATCACTGCCAGTAATAATACTAGGATTTTCCCAGATTCCCAAACAAAACTATTAGGCGTCATAATCGACAACAGACTAAAACTTGACATACACATTTCAAACACAATCAAAAAGGTTCACAAAAAATGACAACAATGTATACGAACAAAAAATTCTTAACAGACGCTGCAAGAATAGCCATAGCTAGAACATACCTTTTTTCCTCTCTCTTATATGCATCTCCCATACTTACCAACCTCAAAAAGTCAGAACTAAGTAAATTAGAATCATGTTATAATAAGATTGCCAAATTTGCAACAGATTCCATACATTCAACCCATCATTGTCAATTCCTAAAAAAAATTTTCTTGGTTGGAACTACCTCATATTATGAACTATAACCAGTTAATGGGACACAACATTATGCACAATCCTGACCTTCCCTAAAAAAATCTTCTACAAGCCTACTCTAACATTCGTACTCTTCGATCATCTAACAAAGACTTACTCCAAGTAACCAAATTATTCAGTACAGCAGGCAACTCTCTTTACTCTAACTTTGTTGCCAAAATTTGGAATACCCTTCCACATAGTATTAGATCCATAAGCAATCTTAATCATTTCAAAATATCTCTGAAAAGACACTTATTTGAAACCTGGCTTTGCACATGTGACACTCCTGGTTAATTATTAACTTAGCACTACTTATACAATTTGGCTGTACATACTAACTCTGTTAACATATCCCTTCTAACAACACTACTTCTCTATAAGTAGTTACATTCCTAATTGCAGCTCTCACTATGGAAGTGTTACTAACTATGCACTACTTTGCCTGAGTCATTCTCCCTGCTTAATTCCCTAATTAATGTTATGTTCCTCCACATATATAAATTCAACCACATATGTGTCTATATTCAAGTGTTTAAAGTCTTGCTCTACTTGATAATATGTATATATTTTTGATTTTACATTTTTATCCTGTAAATGTGTTAACACTAATTTTTGTCAATTTTGTTTATAATTTCTATTACTTGTTGTGATAATTTGTATGTAAACTTAGACTGGAGCTTTTCTCCCAGGTCGTCCGCTGAAAATGGGCACTGTCCCGGTCGGACCATACTGGTAAACAAATGTAAAATAAATAAATAAACTTACTCTTCCAGAGTCAAGACCATTGTTAGTGGTCTCTGGCTGACTAAGTTTGCAGATGATTGCAAATTAAGAGCTGTCATTGAATCCCACACTGACACAAATGTTCTCCAGGAGGGACTGACACAGAGAAACAGCTGGTGTAAGAGCCATGGACTAAAACTAAATGCCAAGAAATTTATAATAGTATCCTTCAGGAAGTCATCCACCCCTGGTAACTATCATATTCATAGCACACCCCTTAGAGCTGACCCAGTAGTCAGGGACTTAGGGACACACATAGATAGTAATCTAGCATTTGACCATCACGCGTCTACAGTAGAGAGGAAATCATTCTGTGTTGCTCAACTTATTAACAAAGGTATGGCATCTAAGTCCAAGGAAGTCATTATTCCACTGTATTAGGTCTGATGAATGCCGATCATTGAGTACAGTGCCTCTTTTGGTATGTACCTTTCCAGGCATATCCAACAATTGGAATGTCCACAGAGGTTCCTCACTAAAAGAATACAGGGAGTAAGTAAAATGTCCTGTGCAGATCCCGTCAAGGGCCTATCCCTGTATTCTGTCTCCTACATGCTTTTAAGGGGAGATCTATGCCTGGCATACAGAGCATTGTCAGACCCCACTCTGATGGACCTCCTGAATATCCACAAAACAAACAGCACCAGAATTACCTGTTTTAAAGACTTAAATCTTGCCTGTGATATAAATAGGACCTGCTGGAGAGACAGTTATGTATCCCAGAGACTACCCCATCTATGGAACAGGCTCCCCATCCATGTGAAACAGAGCTCCTCCCTAACCCAATTCAAGTGCAACTTGGACAATTGGATGGGAAACAGGAAATTCATCCCTGGTTTGGCATCTGTGTCTCTAATGGACACGGGAAACCTGTAAATGGTTCATCTCCCAAACCCCTGCTTGTAAATGTTTCATCTCCCAAACCCCTGCTTACACTTATCAATAGTATTAGAACTTGTCAGAGATTTGGGATGCATGGCTAGGCTTAAAAAGGCCCTTGTGGTCGTTAGGTTCATAGGTGTTTATTAGGCTATGAATAAATATGAAAACTGTGCTCCTAAGGGGAAGAGTTTCTAGAAAGAACATATAGTATGAGCTCCAGATGAGAAAAAGTAGTTAATCAGATGCCTTTATGTATGGCATGCATGAGGTATCCATCTGGTCAGATGGGAGTGGAGGCAAGGTGTGAGGCTGCCTACCTATGAAAAAATTACAGAATTAAGCAGGCCCAAATAGAGTTTCTAATAAAGAGAAGAGTATTGGAAATCGTTTGGAGTGGTGATGATATCCAGTATTTAGGCTGGGTAAAATGCTAGTTCAGTTCCTACAGCACTAAGGGAAACACTAAGAAGAAGGGACATTAGAACATGTCAGATGGCAGTTTGGGAATACAAATGAAAACAGATAGAACATCAGTTGGGGAGACACACAGTGAGGATGGATACTTTGTCAGGATGCTTCACTCAAATATGACTTGTGTAAACCACCTAGAAGAAATCTTAAAAGGTGATGATTCAATTACAGTTTTGGTAAAAAGAAGGATAAAGGTATTATTCTCTGATTAGCTGGAGTAGTGGAACTGGAATATTTTGAGTGGAGCAGTTATGAAATAGAGTCAAGATGACATGCTATACAGTGTTTGCTACCCAGTACTGACTGAAACGTGCCAATAATAAATGTGGGTGATGTGACCAGCAGCCTGGAGATGGTACAAACTAAGTTATAGAATTTGGTTGAAATGTTTGAAAGAGATTGGCCAAGATGCAGGAAAAATCAGAGC